>NC_092044.1:65967154-66267154 GCF_003086295.3 Arachis hypogaea | reverse complement strand
GACGCAGCTCCGCGCCATATACTGAAAATGATGCTCCATAGACACATCATCAGTAGAAATAAAGGTCTGAGGGAGAATATGCTGTTCAATCCAACCAAGAGTATCAAATTCCTTATCGTTGAAACCGGCAAGCTCCTGAGAGGTCTTCTGCTTCTTGGGAGGAGGACCCGAAAACGGAGGAGGAGAAGAAGTAGCAGGCCCAGAGGTCGGAGGATCCTGACTTACAGCTCGGAACTGGGGAGTCGGAATAGTCTTCGACCGAGTCTGAACACCCCCGGTAGTCTTCTGTGGAGAAGATCGGGCAGAAGCCTCCCCGGCCTCAATATTCCGAGCAGCCACAGACTTCTTCATCCGACGAAGGAACTTCATGGAATCCGCCTGAGAAGACATCTCTGCAAGAAATAAAGAAAGGGATTACCACAAACAGAAATTCCACCAAAAAACAAGCAAAACCAAAGTACTAAAAAAGATGAATCTCGGAAAAGGTCGGGAACTACCTAACTCGGAACGGAGAAGGCTTGGATCCCCCAACATTTTCTTCGTGTCCAAGTGAGGTGCCCGACCCCATAAACTGCTCACCACACCCACAAAAGCCTGCTCCACCTCATCTAGACTCTCAAAGGTATACTTAGCAGACACTACATTCTCCTGCCAACAAAGAGGAAAAGAAGGCTCCCCACTCTCATCGAGAAAGAAAGGTCGGGCGTCTCCAGTAGCCCGGACCTTGAAATAAAAGTTCTTAAAATCGTGAAAGGACTCATCATACAGGGTACAAAACTTTCTTCCCTGGTTAGCCCTAAAAGAGACCCAAGATACCTTCCCTACACCCGACCCCGGCTTCGTCAACACAAATAAGTAGGAAAAAAGAGAAATAGAGGGAGCAACGCCCAAAAACTGACACAAAAGTTGAAACAACTTTAAAAATGCCCAAGAATTTGGATGGAGCTGCGTAGGGGCAAGGTTACAAGACCATAACACCTCGGACTCCAGGTCGGTAAAAGGAAGTCGGACACTCAGCTTAGAGAAAAAACAATCATAAGCGTAAAAGAAGAGCTTCTTGGAACTATCTAAGGGCGGGAAGCAAACTCTCTCCTCGGAATCCGGGGCTACTAGTTCATAATCCCTCTCAGACTCTCTATCTTCACATATGCTACATTGCCTACGAAACCTAGCTAAATACTCAGAATCTACCACAGAAGGGACTCTTAGAGGAACAGGATCTACCCAACCAAGACCACTTGGAATCTTGGTCGACATCGCTTGAAGAACCTTTCGAGACATAAAATTCTTGCCTACAAAGAAGAATACAACAGCAAAGCAAAAATCACATAAAAGCAGACAGCAAAAACCCATCCAGCAAAGCAAGAAAACAAAAATCTTTTAGAAGAAAATACAGCAACCCGGAGCAAAATACCAGAGAACAAAAAGAGTCCCCCCCATACAAACAAACAAAGCAATGGCGGCGCCTCTTTTCGGGGCAACCCAGGCATAGAGAAAAGAAACAAACAAAGAGCCACACAAAAGAAACAGAAGCATATGTGCACAAAAAAAGAGATGGGAACAAACCTGGAAGAAAGAAACGAGGACGACGAGCTCCGAAGCAAGGAGAACAGAACGGCGGCGCAGAGGAAACCCCGGAAAAACGCACAGAAAGATTCGGGGAAGAAGAACAAAAGAGAAAAGAAGAAAGCGATGCTCGAAAAAGAGATGGCGAAAACTCAGAAAACAGGAAGGGAACAGAATAAACGAAGAAAAGGAGGAGAGGGGCAAATAAATAGTACCTTCACCAAAGCCCGAACGGAAATCGAGGAGAAACGGTAAAATGCAATAAATGCAGGAACGGCCACCTTTCGAAATTTGAAAAACTACTATGCCCGAGCTCGACCTCTCAAAAAGGACGAACTCGGGCAGGGGCACTGTTCATACCCTGACCGAGCTCCTCCAACTCGGTGAAATCCATGAAAGGTCCGACCTCGTCCCAAGGCCCACACCTGAGGTCGGACCTCGGATAGCAAAAGCTAAAGAAGGCCCATCAAAAGGAACGCAGCCCAAAGCCTAAAGGCCGAAAAGGCCTAGGAAAGGCGGTTCCACAAAGATAGAGATAAAACTCCCAAAAGATAAGATAAGATAAGAATATCTTATCCAGGGAAGATCACGGCCAACTATTATAAATACACTGGAGCACCCAGGTATAACTCATACTCTAATTCTACTCAATATCTGCTTGGACCCATGCTAACTTAAGCATCGGAGTGTCATTGCAGGTACAACCACCAACCACTCCACATATCAAGCTCGGGTCCCTGACCCCCACCTCGGGCCTCATCAAGACGTCCGAGCTACTTGTTTCAGGTAACCCTCGGAACAACTTCCTTCTAGACAACGTCCTTCATTGTGGAATTTAGCCTCCTCTGAGGTTGAATCACTGGTTTAGAATTGTCCTCCAAGAGGATCTTATGCATACACACTGTTGGGCTGATGCCTTTTAGGTCGTCAATGGTCCATCCTAAAGCATCCTTGTGAGCCCTGAGTACATCGAGAAGCTCTCCTTCTTCCTTTTCTGTCAGGGACGAATTGATGATCACTGGGAAGCTCTCTGATGTGCCAAAGAATGCATATTTGAGATGGGTGGGTAATGGCTTCAGTTCTTGTTTTTGCACTTCTTCCTTCTTGTCTGGCTTCACCTCTTTGTCAATGGATATTTCGGCTGCTTGTTCCTCTGTTGTCTCTTGGTTACTTTCCTCTTTCTGCTCATGATGATTAGTATCTAACATTTCTTCCACCAAGCTCTCTATCATGTCCACTCTCAAGTAATCCTCTTGCTCAGGAGGGTGTTGCATTGACTTGAAAACATTTATGACCATTTGCTCATTGTGTACTTTGAAGATCATCTCTCCTTTTTCCACATCGATAATAGCTCTTGCAGTTGCTAGAAATGGCCTTCCCAAGATGATTGAATTATTTCCTTCCTCTTCACTGTCCAAGATTACAAAGTCCGCAGGGAAGATAGACCCCCCAATCTTTACTAGCAGATTTTCCACAATTCCATTAGGTGTTTTGATTGATCTATCAGCCATAACTAGTGACATCCTGGTGGGTTTGAGTTCTTCTATAGTATGCTTCCTTATCATGGATAGGGGCATTAAGTTGATACTAGCTCTAAGATCACAAAGAGCTTTGTCTAATGTCATTTTGCCTATGGTGCAAGAGACTACAAAGCTCCCTGGATCTTTAAGCTTTGGTGGGATTCCCTTTTGAAGCACAGCGCTACATTCTTCAGTGAGTAGCATAGTCTCCTTCTCCAGCCAACTTCTTTTCTTGTTGATAAGCTCTTTCAAGAACTTGGCATACAGAGACATTTGCTCCAATGCCTCATCCAAGGGAATGTTGATCTCTAGCTTCTTGAAAGTCTTAAGGAACTTATGGAAGTGTTGATTTTTTGCTTCTTTGTTGAATCTCTGAGGATATGGCAGTGGAGGTGTAAAGCTTTTCTCCACTTTCTGCAGTTCTGGAGCTGGTTCTTCCATGATCTGCTTCCCTTTCTTCAAATTTTGTGGTTGGTTATCCTTTTCTGTGAGCTTTTTTGGAACATTTTTGCTTGTCATGTCCTTATTGCTAGCTCCCTCTTTTTCTGTTGGTTCTTTGTCACTCTCCATAGGCTTCTTGGTTGCCTCCTTGTTGTTATCCACCAGTGTCTTTCCACTCCTTAATTGTATAGCCTTGCATTCTTCTTTTGGATTAGGAATGGTGTCACTTGGCAGTGAGCTTGATGGTCTCTCGATGGCAATTTGCTTGGAGAGTTGTCCAATTTGCCTCTTCAGGCTCTTCATGGAAGCTTCCTGGTTCTTTGTTGTCATTTCTTGGCTCTTCATCATCTTCTCTATTAGCATCTCCAGATTAGTGATCCTCTGAGAGTCTTGTGAGATTGGTTGGTTATGGGGTGTTGATGATTGATGGTAAGTGTTTTGGTTAGTGGGTTGATTATTGGATGGGTAATGGTTGGAGTTGGGGTAATTATTTTGGGGTTTTCTGTAAGGATTTTGGTTAGTCTGCGGCTGGTTGTGATTTTGGTTGTTTCTTGAGGTGTTTTGATTTGAGTTCCTTTGCCATGGTTGCTGGTTCTAGTTGTGATTGTCTCCCCACCTAAGGTTTGGGTGGTTCTTCCAAGATGGATTGTAGGTGTCACCATACGCCTCATTTGATCCATTTAGTCCAGAGCCTTGGTTGTGCATATACTGCACTTGCTCTTATTGCTGTTCTTCTTGGTTCTCTTCATTCTGCCCCCAAGGAGTTGTTGGTTGGTTTGTGGCACTCACTAATGCTACTTGTAGGCCATCAATTCTCTTGGCCATTTGCTCAAATTATTGCTGAATTTGCTGCTGCATCACTTTGTATTGGGCTAGGATTGTGTCTACTCCTTCCAATTCTAGCACTCCTTTCCTCTGTGATGGTTGGCGCTGCCTTTGGTGAGCAACGAAATATTGGTTGTTGGCCATCATATCAATAAGGTTTTGAGCCTCCTCTGTAGTTTTCATCAATTGCAATGATCCTCTAGCTGAGTGATCAAGTGCCTCTTGAGCCTTCAGAGCGAGTCCTTTATAGAAGTTCTGCAGCTTGTCCGACTCAGTGAACATCTCTGGTGGACATTTCCTCAGCAGAGCCTTATATCTCTCCCATGCCTCATATAGATTTCAGCATCCATTTGTGTGAATGTATGCACCTCTGTCTTCAATCTAATGATCCTTTGAGGGGGTAGAATTTGGCAAGAAACTTGCTTAGCAAATCATCCCAAGTGTTGATGCTCTCCTTTGGGAATGTTTCTAGCCATTGAGTGGCTTTGTCTCTGAGGGAGAATGGGAATAACAGCAGCTTGTAGATGTCAGGGTGCACTCCATTGCTTTTAACTGTGTCACAAATCCTCAAGAAGGTAGATAGATGTTGATTCGGATCCTCAAGTGGTCCTCCTCCAAAAGAACAGTTGTTTTGAACCAATGTGATGAGTTGTGGCTTCAGTTCAAAGTTATTTGCATTAACATTAGGGGTAAGAATGCTACTCCCACAATGTCTAGCGTTTGCAAATGTATAAGAGGCCAGTACTCTCCTTTGTTGTGGGTTATTATTGACCCCTCCTTCTGGATGATTGGGATTAGATGGATCTCCTTCCATCTCTTGGAATTCTTCTTCTGACTCCTCTTCTCCAACAACAGCCTTCCCTCTAGCTTTTCTTCTCAACCTTCGAAGACTTCTTTGGTCAGTTTCAGAGAAAATAGGGGTAGCTCTCCCTGTACCTGACATACAAACACAACACAAGAAAGACACAAAACCAGAAAACCAGTGAAACTTCAATCTATTGCTAGAATGAAGTTTTGGTTAGCTTAGGCAAATAGTCAAATAATTAATATGTTAGTTGAGAACAATAGAAAAAAAATGATTAATCTAGATCTCCACTTCACTTAATCATTGTCAATCTATTTCAATCCCCGGCAACGGCGCCAAAAACTTGATGTGTGGAAAATGATCCAACACAAAAAACTCACCGGCAAGTGTACCGGGTCGCATCAAGTAATAATAACTCACATGAGTGAGGTCGATCCCACAGGTATTGAAGGATTGAGCAATTTTAGTTTAGTGGTTGATTTAGTCAAGCAAACAAGAGTTGATTTGAGTGATTTGTGATTGACAGAAGCTAAATTGCATGAATTGTAAAGGAAGAGGGAAAAATTGTAGAAAATTAAGGAGCTAAATAAATTAAAGTGCTGGATCTTAAAGAACAAGTAAAGTAAATGACAGTAACTTAAAGTGCAAGAAATGTAAATTGCAGAAGCTTAGAGTGCAAGAAATGTAAATTGCTTGAATGTAAAAGGGAACTCGGAGCTGGGATTGCAGAATCTAAACACAGAAGAGTAAATTGCAACAAGTAAAATAGTAGAAGATGATTTGAATTGAAAGAGATCTCAAACAGACAAGTAAATTAGCTTGAAGAAGCATTCAGTAGATAATTTAAATGGAAATGCAAGATCTCAGGGGTCAAGAGACTAGAAAACCAAGTCTAGATCTCACTACCTTCCTTGATCCAATTCAGAAGACAATTCAAAGCAAAAGGAAAGATGAAAATCAGTAAGGAAACTTGAATTCTATAGAAAAAGAAACAAAGAGATCTTAAGGTGAGATTGAGACAGAATTTCCTTAATTCTTCACACCCAAGACTCAAGCAAGCCTTGCAGAGAGGGAAACGAGAATGCCCAAAGGAGGAGAACTCAATTCTCCTTCCAATTCAAGCAGAAGTTTCCAAAAGAGCAAGCAAAATTCGAAACAGAAAGTAAAATGATCCAATTCTCCAATTACAATTTCCAAAAAAAAGTCAGAAGAAGCCCCCTCTACATCTAACTAACACCTATTTCTACACTTCCTAATTTGGATCTAAGAATTTGGGTGGGCTCCAAAATTTGGTGAAGAAATGAATTAATTTGGATTTTTGGGTGAATTTTGGCCCATGGTGCACCTCCCAGGGGAAAGCTCGAAAAAGCTCTTGGGCAAAGCTCTTGGCAAGAGCTTTGCATGTGAGCTTGCCTTGCTTCCTTCTTCCATATGCTTGTGAAAAAGCTCTTGGCAAGAGCTTGGCTCTTGATTATTTGAAGAAAAGCTCTCCACAAGAGCTTTAAGCTCTTGGCAAGAGCTTTATACCCTTCTTCCTTGAATACATCCACGCTTTTCCTTCTTTGAGCCACGCTTCTTTTCCTTGTGCTACGCTTTCTTTCTTTGCTTAGATCATGCTCCTTAGGCTACGCTTTTCCTATTTTTTTCTTTTCTTCACCTACAAGTAATCAAAACAACCAATCAAAGTATCACAAAATTCACAAAGCTTAAAATACATTTAAAAACCAATTAATTCAAGCTTAAACTTCATGATTTTGTGTCAATTAAAGGGTGGTTGATTGATTCAAAGAAACCATGCACTTCCACTCCAAATTGCTTACTTGTAATGCAAGAAAGTGCATAAAAACCAAAAGTGAAATTAGCTTGAAAAACAAGCATATGATGACTTGTCATCACCATCCTCAAACAGATGGTCAATCTGAGAGGACGATCCAAACCTTGGAAGATATGTTGAGACCTTGTGTTTTAGATCAGCCGGCGAGCTGGGATCGATATATTCTGTTAGTGGAGTTTGCATACAATAATAGTTACCATGCGAGCATTGGAATGGCTCCGTATGAGGCTTTGTAGGGGAGGAAATGTCAATCTCTGCTGTGTTGGTATGAGGCTGGAGAGAAAGGCTTGTTGGGACCGAAAATGATAGCTGAGACCACTGAATAAGTCAAGAAAATCTGAGACAGGCTGCTTACAGCGCAGAGCCGTCAGAAGAGTTACGCCAATCAGAGGCGAAAATCCTTGGAATTTGAGGAAGGAGACCATGTTTTCCTTAAGGTTACTCCAACTACAGGAGTAGGAAGGGCGATTAAGGCGAAGAAGTTGAATCCTCGATACATTGGTCTATTTCAGATCCTGGAGAGCATTGGACCGGTGGCGTATCGAATGGCTCTACCACCTCACCTTTCAAACCTGCACGACGTATTCTACATGTCGCAGTTTTGGAAGTATACTCCTGATGCTAGCCATGTGTTGGAACCTGAATCGGTTCAGTTAAGAGAGGATTTGACGCTTCCGGTGGCTCCGGTCAGAATTGATGATACTAATATCAAACAGTTGCGTGGAAAAGAGGTTTCGTTAGTCAAAGTGGCATGGAGTCGAGGCGGTGTTAAGGAATACACTTGGGCACTTGAGTCGGAGATGCGAACGGATTATCTGCACTTATTCTCAAGTAATTGAATTTGAATTTTGTGGGCAAAATTTCCAATTAGGTGGGTAGAATGTAAAACCCAGTTAATTAATGGCTAATTAACCCATAATTGAAAATTTATTCTAGAAAGCCAAAAATGTGATTTTTATGGCTTAATATGATAGACGAAATTGAGACGAGAATTTCGGAACCAATTTTGTAGAAATCAGACCAAGATTGGACCGAACGAGCCAAACTGGGCCAACCGGACCCAAAGTGAGCCCTTGGCCCAACTAAACTAAATCTAATACACTCATTTCAGCACTCTCTCTCCTCACTCATCACTCAAACACGCTGAAAGGGGGGCCAAGAATAGAGGAAGAACACTCTCTCAAACTTCTATCCCTCACTTGATCTTCAAACCACCATAACTTTTGATCTAAAGCTCTGATTGCTGCATCGTTTGCAGTCATGCGCTCACCGTGGAGAGCTCTACCAAACCCATACAATCAATCTTGAGGTAAGCCACAGTTTGATCTTCGAAATTCCAGCCCTTATTTTCGAGTTTCATGGGTGAAATGTTGAGATTTTGAGCTCTTTGATGTTATAGGACCCAACTCTCTTGAAGGAGAAGATTAATCTTATCTCCTTGAACCTTGGATAAGGTAAGATATCTGAAACCCTAGTGAGAATGTTGACTTCGTGGTTTTGGGTATTGAGCTCTTGTGTTTTGGTATGATATTGTGGCTTAGGCATTTTATATATGTGTATTGGAGCTTGATTGGTGATTTTGGAACGCTTGGAAGAGGGTTTTGTATGAAAAAATCTGTTCTTGGAGGTGTTGAGACCTTGAGAGCTTGAGGAAAAGTGGTTTGGAAGTGCTCCGGTTGAGCTTGGTAAATCGACTAAGGTATGGTCTCGGTTTCTCATATCTAATATGTAACGTGGTGTGAAATACTTAGGCTAGAGGCCCTAATATAGGCATTGAATTGTTGATGTTATTGAATGCTTGAGATATATGATGTGGTCATATATGTGATTATGATTATTGATGCCTTGATGGTATGATGTCTAAGAAATATGCATGTTGTGATATATGTTTGATGATTGACTGAGGTTGAATTATGGGTGAAACCATGTTGATGGTGAGTATGATATTGGTTATGTGCAATGATGGTTAATTGGAAATGGTGTTGTTGAGAATTGGCATGAGGAAGAGTATATGATATGTAAATGTGTTTGTGTTTGAGCCACTTGGGTGAAGTGGGTTAAAATGATGGGATAGTATTTTTGTGAATTATGGTGAAGTGTTAATGTGTGAGTTGAGGAGGCTTGATGTTTATTTTATTATACTTTGATTGATTTCAAAAAGGGATGAAATTGGCATGTTTTAGTTGATTTTGAAAAGGGGTGGAAATGCCTTGTTTTTGAAAATTGCACTTGTAGTTTTGTATGAAAGTGTGGTTTTTGGGCATACTTTGATGGGACATAACCTGGACTTCGGATCCCTGTTTCGTGCCAAATTTGTTTAGAAATGAAATTGGATCTAAGATGTCCATGCCATATGAAGAACGGGCAAAAAATAATTTAAAATGAGAAAGTTATGTCTGTCGGAAGATTGGGGGTTGAATCTGTGAATTCTGCAGCTTTTAACTTAGAAAAATTTTTAGCAGAATGACCCCCTACGCGTAGGCATGCTTGACGCGTGCACGTCATTTTTCAAAGAGGCACCATCCACGCGTGCACCCAATGCCTGATGAGCGGATAATTTATACGCTTTTTGGCATTGTTTTTAGATAGTTTTTAGCAAGTTTGAGCTACTTTTAGGGATGTTTTCATTAGTTTTTATGTTAAATTCACATTTCTGGACTTTACTATGAGTTTGTGTGTTTTTCTGTGATTTCAGGTAAATTCTGACTGAAATTGAGGGATTTGAGCAAAACTCTGAAGAAGGCTGACAAAAGGACTGCTGATGCTGTTGGAATCTGACCTCCCTGCACTCGAAATGGATTTTCTGGAGCTACCAAACTCCAATTGGCGCGCCCTCAACGGCGTTGGAAAGTAGACATCCAGGGCTTTCCAGCAATATATAATAGTCCATACTTTATTCGAAGAATGACGACGTAACTTGGCGTTGAACGCCAAGTTCATGCTGCTGTCTGGAGTTAAACGCCAGAAAAACGTCATGATCCGGAGTTGAACGCCCAAAACACGTCATAACTCGGAGTTCAACTCCAAGAAAAGCCTCAGCTCGTGGATTGATCAAGCTCAGCCCAAGCATACACCAAGTGGGCCCCGGAAGTGGATTTATGCATCAATTACTTACTCATGTAAACCCTAGGAGCTAGTCTAGTATATATAGGACATTTATCTATTGTATTAGACATCTTTAGTCTCAGTTTTGTATTATTCTTCATCTTAAGAGGCTATTGATCACGTTAGGGGGGCTGGCCATTCGGCCATGCCTGAACCTCTTTTACTTATGTATTTTCAACGGTGGAGTTTCTGCACACCATAGATTAAGGGTATGGAGCTCTGCTGTACCTCAAGTATTAATGCAATTCTATTATCTTTTATTCAAATCTCTCTTATTCTTATTCCAAGATATTCATTCGTATCCAAGAACATGATGAATTTGATGATAAGTAACCCTCATTATCATTCTCACTCATGAACGCACGTGATTGACAACCACTTCCGTTCTACATGCAACAGAGCTTGAATGTGTATCTCTTAGATTCCCCAACAGAATCTTCGTGGTATAAGCTAGATAGATGGCGGCATTTATGAGGATCTGGAAAGTCTCACCTTGTCTGTGGTATTCCGAGTAGGATCCTGGGAATCCGGAAAGTCTAACCTTGTCTGTGGTATTCCGAGTAGGATTCCGGTAATGAATGACTGTGACGTGCTTCAAACTTGCAAGTACTGGGCGTTAGTGACAGACGCAAAAGAATCAAGGGATTCTATTCCAGTAGGAGCGGGAACCAACCAGTGATTAGCCGTACTGTGACAGAGTGCGTGAGCATTAGTTTTCACTGCGAGGATGGGATGTAGCCATCAACCATGGGTGATGCATCCAGACGATTAGCCGTGCGAGTGACAGGCGCATAGGATCATTTTCCCGAGAGGATTGAAAGTAGCCACCGCTGATGGTGAAACCCTATATAAAGCTTGCCATGGAAAGGAGTAAGAAGGATTGAGTAGAAGCAGTAGGAGAGCAGGCGTCCTTGAGCCATGCAGCATCTCCATTCGCTTATCTGAAATTCTCACCAAAGAATCTGCATAAGTCTTCTATCCCTTTTTATAATCTATTCTCTTATTTCTATTTTCAAAAACCCATGAACCATTTTAATCTGCCTGACTGAGATTTACAAGGAGGCCATAGCTTGCTTCATACCAACAATCTCTGTGGGATCGACCCTTACTCACGTAAGGTTTATTACTTGGACGACCCAGTACACTTGCTGGTTAGTTGAACGGAGTTGTGATAACAACTGGTGCCACAATAATGATTTCATACAAATACAAAAGAATAGTGATCACAATTTCGTCCACCAAGTTTTTGGCGCCGCTGCCGGGGATTGTTCGAGTATGGACAACTGACGGTTCATCTTGTTGCTCAGATTAGGTAATTTTCTTTTCAAAAATCTTTTTCAAAATTTTTCTTTTATTTTTCGTTTTTCCAAAAATATTTTCGAAAAAAAAAATTAGAAAATCATAAAAATCAAAAATATTTTGTGTCTCTTGTTTAAGTCTTGAGTCAAATTTTAAGTTTGGTGTCAATTGCATGCTTTTAAAAATCTTTCTTGCATTTTTCGAAAATCCCATGCATTCATAGTGTTCTTCATGATCTTCAAGTTGTTCTTGATAAGTCTTCTTGTTTGATCTTGATGTTTTCTTGTTTTATGTCTTTTCTTGTTTTTTTTTGTGCATCTTTGCATTCATATTTTCCAAGCATTAAAAAATTTCTAAGTTTGGTGTCTTGCATGTTTTCTTTGCATAAAAAATTTTTCAAAATTATGTTCTTGATGTTCATCATGTTCTTCAAAGTGTTCTTGGTGTTCATCTTGACATTCATAGCATTCTTGCATGCATTCATTGTTTTGATCTAAAAATTTCATGCATTGAGTATTTTTGTTGTTTTTTCTCTCTCATAATTAAAAATTCAAAAATAAAAAAAATATATTTTCCTTATTTTTCTCCAAATTTTCGAAATTTTGGGTTGACTTGGTCAAAAATTTTTAAAATTAGTTGTTTCTTACAAGTCAAGTCAAAATTTCAATTTTAAAAAAATCTTATCTTTTCAAAATCTTTTTCAAAAATCATATCTTTTTCATTTTTTATATAATTTTCGAAAATTTCAAAAATTATTTTTCAAAATATTTTCAAAATCTTTTTCTTATATTTTTATCAAATTTTCGAAAATTAACTAACAAGTAATGTGATTGGTTCAAAAATTTGAAGTTTGTTACTTTCTTGTTAAGAAAGGTTCAATCTTTAAGTTCTAGAATCTTATCTTGTAGTTTCTTGTTAGTTAAGTAATTTTAAAAATTAAATCTTTTTCAAAATATCTTTTTCTTAAAAATCTTTTTATCTTTTATCTTATCTTTTTCAAAAATTTTATCTTTTTCAAAATTTGATTTCAAAATATCTTATCTAACTTCTTATCTTCTTATCTTTTTCAAAATTTGATTTCAAATCTTTTTCAATCAACTAACTAACTTTTTGTTTGTTTCTTATCTTTTTCAAAACTACCTAACTACTTTTCCCTCTCTAATTTTCGAAAATTCTCCCTCTTTTTTTCAAAAATTCTTTTTGTTTTAAATTTTAATTTTAATTATATTTTGTCTTTGATTTTCGAAAATTACTAACCTCTTTTTCAAAAATTATTTTCGAAATCTTCCTTCTCTTTTCTTCTTCTATTTAATTATTTAATTACTAACACTTCTCTTCACCTCTCTTCATCCAAAAATCCGAATCCCCATCTTCATTCTTCTACCCCCTTCTTCTTCTACTAACATAAAGGAATCTCTATACTGTGACATAGAGGATTCCTCTTTCTTTTCTTGTTTTCTTCTCTTTCATATGAGCAGGAACAGGGAAAAAGGCACTCTTGTTGAAGTTAATCCAGAACCTGAAAGGACTCTGAAGAAAAAATTAAGAGAAGCTAAATTAAATTATTCTAAAGGTAACCTTTCAGAAATTTTCGAACAAGAGAAGGAGATGGCAGCCGAAAATAATAATAATAATAATGCAAGGAGAATGCTTGGTGACTTCACAAAGCCAACGTCCAAGTTTGATGGAAGAAGCATCTCCATTCCTACCATTGGAGCCAATAACTTTGAGCTGAAACCTCAGCTAGTTGCTTTAATGCAACAAAACTGCAAGTTTTATGGACTTCCATCTGAAGATCCTTATCAGTTCTTAACTGAGTTCTTGCAGATCTGTGAGACTGTAAAGACGAATGGAGTTGATCCTGAAGTCTACAGACTCATGCTTTTCCCTTTTGCTGTAAGAGACAGAGCTAGAATATGGTTGGATTCACAACCTAAGGATAGCCTGGACTCCTGGGATAAGCTGGTCACTGCTTTCTTAGATAAATTCTTTCCTCCTCAAAAGCTGAGCAAGCTGAGAGTGGAAGTTCAAACCTTCAAACAAAAAGATGGTGAATCCCTCTATGAAGCTTGGGAAAGATATAAGCAGTTGACCAAAAGATGTCCATCTGACATGTTTTTAGAATGGACCC
This sequence comes from Arachis hypogaea, assembly GCF_003086295.3. Taxonomy (NCBI): domain Eukaryota; kingdom Viridiplantae; phylum Streptophyta; class Magnoliopsida; order Fabales; family Fabaceae; genus Arachis; species Arachis hypogaea. The sequence goes on along the minus strand of NC_092044.1, from coordinate 66,253,628 downwards.
TATTAGATATATTCTATTATGGTCTCTCTGAATTTTCGAAAATGTCATTGGACCATTCTGCAGGTGGTTCTATTCACCTGAAGAAAACACCTGAAGAGGCTCAAGAACTCATTGACATGGTTGCAAACAACCAGTTCATGTACACCTCTGAGAGGAATTCCGTAAATAATGGGATACCTCAGAAGAAAGGAGTTCTTGAAATTGATGCTCTGAATGCCATATTGGCTCAGAACAAAGTGTTGACTCAACAGGTCAACATAATCTCTCAAAATCTGAATGGACTGCAACATGCATCCAACAGCACTAGAGAGGCAGCTTCTGAAGAAGCTTATGATCCTGAAAACCCTGCCATGGCAGAGGTTAATTACATGGGTGAATCTTATGGAAACACCTATAACCCATCATGGAGAAATCATCCAAATTTCTCCTGGAAGGATCAACAAAAGCCTCAACAAGGCTTTAATAATGGTGGACGCAATAGGCTGAGTAATAGTAAGCCATATCCATCATCTTCTCAGCAACAGACAGAGAATTCTGAACAAAACACTTCTAATTTAGCCAATATAGTCTCTGATCTGTCAAAAGCCACTTTCAGTTTCATGAATGAAACAAGATCCTCCATTAGAAATTTGGAGGCACAAGTGGGCCAGCTGAGTAAGAAAGTTATTGAAACTCCTCCCAGTACTCTCCCAAGCAATACAGAAGAAAATCCAAAAGGAGAGTGCAAGGCCATTGATTTAATCAAAGTGGCCGAATGCACTAGGGAGGAAGAGGACGAAAAGCCTAGTGAGGAAGACCTCCTGGGACGTCCTTCAAGCAAGAAGGAGTTTCCTATTAAGGATCCAAAGGAATCTGAGGCCCATCTAGAGACCATAGAGATTCCATTAAATCTCCTTCTGCCATTCATGAGCTCTGAAGACTATTCTTCCTCTGAAGAGGATGAAGATGTGACTGGAGAGCAAGTTGCTCAGTACTTAGGAGCTATCATGAAGCTGAATGACAAGTTGTTTGGTAATGAGACTTGGGAAAGTGAACCTCCCTTGCTCATTAGTGAACTAGATACTTGGATTCAGAAAACTTTACCTCAAAAGAAACAAGATCCTGGCAAGTTCTTAATACCTTGTACCATTAGCACCATGAGCTTTGAAAAAGCTCTATGTGATCTGGGATCAGGGATAAATCTTATGCCACTCTCTGTAATGGAGAGGCTGGGGATCATTGAGGTACAACCTACCTTGTTCTCATTACAATTGGCAGACAAGTCCATGAGACAAGCTTATGGAATAGTAGAGGACGTGCTAGTAAAGGTTGAAGGCCTTTACACCCCTGCTGATTTCATAATCCTAGACACTAGGAAGGAAGATGATGAATGCATCATCCTAGGAAGACCTTTCCTAGCCACAGCAGGAGCTGTGATAGATGTCAACAGAGGAGAATTAGTCCTTCAATTGAATGGGGACTACCTTGTGTTTAAGGCACATGGCCATCCCTCTGTGACAAAAGAGAGTAAGCATAAAGAGCTTCTCTCAGTTCAGAGTCAAGAAGAGCCCACACAGTCAAACTCTAAGTTTGGTGTTGTGAGGCCACAACCAAACTCTAAGTTTGGTGTTGGGATTACCCACTAAAATTGACCTGATCACCTTGTGGCTCCATGAGAGCCACTGTCAAGCTATTGACATTAAAGAAGCGCTTGTTGGGAGGCAACCCAATTTTATTTATCTAATTTTTATTTTATTTTGTTTTATGGTTATTTTGTGTTTTATTAGGTACATGATCATGAGGAGTCACGAAAAAATCAAAAAAATTAAAAACAGAGTCAAAAACAGAAGAAAAAAATTTTTCACCCTGGAGGACGCACGGGCTGGCGTTCAACGCCAGTAAGGTGCATCTGGCCGGCGTTCAACGCCAGAACAGAGCACCATTCTGGCGCTGAACGCCAGAAACAAGCAACAACCTGGCGTTAAACGCCAGGAAGGTGCACAGAGAGGACAAACTGGCGTTGAACGCCAGAAACAAGCATGAAACTGGCGTTCAACGCCAGAAACATGCATTACATGGGCGTTGAACGCCCAGAACGTGCATCCATGGGCGTTTGAATGCCAGAATAATGCATGAAGGCATTTTACACGCCTATATGGTGAAGGAATGGTATTTCTTTTCACCTCAGGATCTGTGGACCCCACAGGATCCCCACCTCAGGATCTGTGGACCCCACAGGATCCCCACCTACCATATTCCCACCTTACCTCTTAATCCTATTTTTGTGATTTGTATTCCCCATGTCACAAAACCCAAAACCTTCACCAATCACCTCAATTCCTCTTCCCAAATTACCCCATTCACCATTCACATCACCCCTCTCTTCCCTATAAACCCCACCTACCTTCATAAAATTCAAATTCAATTTCCCACCCATTCCCACCCAAATTGGCCGAACCTATACCCTCCCCTCTCCCTATAAATACCCTTCAATTCTACTTCATCTTCACACAACATAAACCCCATCTTCTCCCACATAGCCGAACCTACTTCTTCCCCTTTCTCCCATATTCTCTTCTTCTTCTTCTACTCTTCTTTTCTTTCTTGCTCGAGGGCGAGCAAAATTTTAAGTTTGGTGTGGTAAAAGCATAAGCTTTTTGTTTTTCCATCACCATCAATGGCACCTAAGGCCGGAGTATCCTCTAGAAAAGGGAAAGGGAAGACAAAAGCTTCCACCTCCGAGTCATGGGAGAAGGAGAGATTCATCTCCAAGAGCCATCAAGACCACTTCTATGATGTTGTGGCAAAGAAGAAGGTGATCCCTGAGGTCCCTTTCAAGCTCAAAAAGAATGAGTATCCGGAAATCCGACATGAAATCCAAAGAAGAGGTTGGGAAGTCCTAGCCAACCCCATGCAACAAGTCGGAATATTGATGGTTCAAGAGTTCTATGCCAATGCATGGATCACTAGGAACCATGATCAAAGTATGAACCCGAATCCAAAGAACTATCTCACAATGGTTCAGGGGAAATACTTAGATTTTAGTCCGGAAAATGTGAGGTTGGCGTTTCACTTGCCTATGATGTAAGGAGATGAACGCCCCTACACTAGAAGGGTCAACTTTAATCAAAGGTTGGACCAAGTCCTTATGGACATATGTGTGGAAGGAGCCCAATGGAGAATAGACTCCAAAGGCAAGCCAGTCCAACTAAGAAGACTGGACCTCAAGCCTGTAGCTAGAGGATGGTTGGAGTTCATCCAAAGATCCATCATTCCTACAAGCAACCGATCTGAAGTTACTGTGGATCGGGCCATCATGATCCATAGCATCATGATTGGAGAGGAAGTAGAAGTTCATGAGGTCATCTCCAATGAACTCTACAAAATAGCCGACAAGTCCTCACCCATGGCACGGCTAGCTTTCCCTCACCTTATTTGCCATCTACGTTACTCAGCTGGAGTTATCATAGATGGAGATGTCTCCATTGAAGAAGAGAAGCCCATCACCAAGAAAAGGATGGAGCAAGCAAGAGAAGTTCCTCACGGCCCTCAAGAAGAACATGAGGAAGTTCATCATCAACAAATGCCTCAAGGAATGCACTTTCCTCCCAACAACTATTGGGAGCAACTCAACACCTCCTTAGAAGATTTGAGCCATAATGTGGAACAATTAAGGGTGGAACATCATGAACACTCCATCATTCTCCAAGAAATAAGAGAAGATCAAAGAGCACTGAGGAAGGAGCAACAAAGGCAAGGAAGGGACATAGAAGAGCTTAAGAACATCATTGGTCCTTCAAGAAGAAGACGCCACTAGAGGTGGATTCATTCCTTGTTCTTTATTTCTTTCTGTTTTCGGTTTTTAGTATTATGTTTATTTATGTTTTGTGTCTTTATTTCATGATCATTAGTATGTAACCATGCCTTAAATCTATGAATAAAATCCATTAATCCTTCACCTCTCTTAAATGAAAAATGTTTTAATTCAAAAGAACAAGAAGTACATGAATTTCGAATTTATCCTTGAATTTAATTTAATTATATTGATGTGGTGACAATACTTTTTGTTTTCTGAATGAATGATTGAACAGTGCATATTTTTGATCTTGTTGTTTATGAGTGTTAAAATTGTTGGCTCTTGAAAGAATGATGAACAAAGAGAAATGTTATTGATGATCTGAAAAATCATGAAATTGATTCTTGAAGCAAGAAAAAGCAGTGAAAAAGGAAGCTTGCGAAAAAAAAAAAAAGTGGCGAAAAAAAATAGAAAGAAAAAGAAGGAGCAGTAGAAAAAGCCAATAGCCCTTAAAACCAAAAGGCAAGGGTAAAAAAAGGATCCAAGGCTTTGTGCATCAATGGATAGGAGGGCCCAAGGAAATAAAATCCAGGCCTAAGCGGCTAAATCAAGCTGTCCCTAACCATGTGCTTGTGTCATGAAGGTCCAAGTGAAAAGCTTGAGACTGAGTGGTTAAAGTCGTGATCCAAAGCAAAAGAGTGTGCTTAAGAGCTCTGGACACCACTAACTGGGGACTTTAGCAAAGCTGAGTCACAATCTGAAAAGGTTCACCCAGTTATGTGTCTGTGGCATTTGTGTATCCGGTGGTAATACTTGAAAACAAAGTGCTTAGAGCCACGGCCAAGACTCATAAGTAGCTGTGTTCAAGAATCAACATGCCTAACTAGGAAAGTCAATAACACTATCCGAAATTCTAAGTTCCTAGAGAAGCCAATCACTCTAAACTTCAAAGGAAAGAGTGAGATGCCAAAACTGTTCAGAAGCAAAAAGCTACAAGTCCCGCTCATCTAATTAAATTAATATTCATTGATATTCTGGAATTTATAGTATATTCTCTTCTTTTATCCTATTTGATTTTCAGTTGCTTGGGGACAAGCAACAATTTAAGTTTGGTGTTGTGATGAGCGGATAATTTATACGCTTTTTGGCATTGTTTTTAGATAGTTTTTAGCAAGTTTGAGCTACTTTTAGGGATGTTTTCATTAGTTTTTATGTTAAATTCACATTTCTGGACTTTACTATGAGTTTGTGTGTTTTTCTGTGATTTCAGGTAAATTCTGACTGAAACTGAGGGATTTGAGCAAAACTCTGAAGAAGGCTGACAAAAGGACTGCTGATGCTGTTGGAATCTGACCTCCCTGCACTCGAAATGGATTTTCTGGGGCTACAGAACTCCAATTGGCGCGCTCTCAACGGCGTTGGAAAGTAGACATCCAGAGCTTTCCATCAATATATAATAGTCCATACTTTATTCGAAGAATGACGACGTAACTTGGCGTTGAACGCCAAGTTCATGCTGCTGTCTGGAGTTAAACGCCAGAAAAACGTCATGATCCGGAGTTGAACGCCCAAAACACGTCATAACTCGGAGTTCAACTCCAAGAAAAGCCTCAGCTCGTGGATTGATCAAGCTCAGCCCAAGCATACACCAAGTGGGCCCCGGAAGTGGATTTATGCATCAATTACTTACTCATGTAAACCCTAGGAGCTAGTCTAGTATATATAGGACATTTATCTATTGTATTAGACATCTTTAGTCTCAGTTTTGTATTATTCTTCATCTTAAGAGGCTATTGATCACGTTAGGGGGGCTGGCCATTCGGCCATGCCTGAACCTCTTTTACTTATGTATTTTCAACGGTGGAGTTTCTGCACACCATAGATTAAGGGTGTGGAGCTCTGCTGTACCTCAAGTATTAATGCAATTCTATTATCTTTTATTCAAATCTCTCTTATTCTTATTCCAAGATATTCATTCGTACCCAAGAACATGATGAATGTGATGATAAGTAACCCTCATTATCATTCTCACTCATGAACGCACGTGATTGACAACCACTTCTGTTCTACATGCAACAGAGCTTGAATGTGTATCTCTTAGATTCCCCAACAGAATCTTCGTGGTATAAGCTAGATAGATGGCGGCATTTATGAGGATCTGGAAAGTCTCACCTTGTCTGTGGTATTCCGAGTAGGATCCTGGGAATCCGGAAAGTCTAACCTTGTCTGTGGTATTCCGAGTAGGATTCCGGTAATGAATGACTATGACGTGCTTCAAACTTGCAAGTACTGGGCGTTAGTGACAGACGCAAAAGAATCAAGGGATTCTATTCCAGTAGGAGCGGGAACCAACCAGTGATTAGCCGTACTGTGACAGAGTGCGTGAGCATTAGTTTTCACTGCGAGGATGGGATGTAGCCATCAACCATGGGTGATGCCTCCAGACGATTAGCCGTGCGAGTGACAGCCGCATAGGATCATTTTCCCGAGAGGATTGAAAGTAGCCACCGCTGATGGTGAACCCCTATATAAAGCTTGCCATGGAAAGGAGTAAGAAGGATTGAGTAGAAGCAGTAGGAGAGCAGGCGTCCTTGAGCCATGCAGCATCTCCATTCGCTTATCTGAAATTCTCACCAAAGAATCTGCATAAGTCTTCTATCCCTTTTTATAATCTATTCTCTTATTTCTATTTTCAAAAACCCATGAACCATTTTAATCTGCCTGACTGAGATTTACAAGGAGGCCATAGCTTGCTTCATACCAACAATCTCTGTGGGATCGACCCTTACTCACGTAAGGTTTATTACTTGGACGACCCAGTACACTTGCTGGTTAGTTGAACGGAGTTGTGATAACAACTGGTGCCACAATAATGATTTCATACAAATACAAAAGAATAGTGATCACAATTTCGTCCACCAATGCCCAGCCATTCTTCCCGAGAGTTGTGCCAATTTTGTGTGTGGGGCACAAACACACCCACACGTACGGGTCGATTGGACGTTTTTCAATCCACGCGTCCGTGTGAATGATGCATACGCGTCGATGAACTATAAGGCCATCCACGCGTGCGCGTGGCCCTGTTTTCATCCCAAGGTTTATTTTTGAGTTTTAAAAGCCAAATTTTATACTTCTAAGCCTCTGATCTCACTACTTGTGTCTTAAATCATTATGATATGCCTATAAATGAGAAAAGGAGCTAGGGGATGTGGTAACTTGCGAGTGAAGTAAGGGAAGAAATGAATGATCAATGAGGATCAAAGATGATTATATGAGATGCGGAGGATGGCGGTGGAAGTGCTTGTTATGCCATGGGCCGAAGGGCCGTAATTGTTAATGAATTAGCTAGTTATGGATTTAACCGTGAGCCGGATTGCTGGATTATTGCCGTGTTATAGCGGAGCCATGATTATGGCTAAGTATAAATGCAAATATGCTGTCGAATTAATTGTGAATGTTGCACTTCCACTATCAGAGATACGAGTTTCCTTGGGAGAAAGTAGTAGCTAGCCACCACGTGCTCCAGGTGGAGACTCGAAGCTCTGTTGACCCTATATCGTCAGGGTAGCCAGGCACTGTGAAAGCCACGGATGAGCTCACCCCCGTGAATATTCACCAATGATGGTGATGGATATGGATCATGATTATGATCACTATTATGTTGAGTGTAACTCGAGTTGGGAAGACATAACAGAGGGACAGTCCAATGGTTAGCTACCAGGACTTGTCGGGTTGGCTATATAACTGGCAGATGATATCATCAGCCATTAAGGACAGGCATTCATCATATGCATACTATGTGAATTGTTTGAGATTGCCTATTTGACTGCATATTACTTGCTAATTGTCTAAATGCCTTATATGTTCCTAGTTGTATATCTCTTGTCTAAAATAATTGTGTTTGCCATTTTTATACTCCTGCTAGTGGTTGAGAGGTCTGAAGGAATCGGAAAGGTAAGTATTAGTTAGACTGAAGAATCTTTAGTCAGCTGCCCTTTATGGTTTAGCTTGTTTATAAACTTTGATTTTATCTGGAGGAAGTTCTAGGAATGCCTTTGGCTTTTCTCTAATATTACATGTTATATATGTGGGAACTGTTACCATGCTGAAAACCTCTGGTTCTCACCCATGCGGATTTTTTGGTTTTCAGATGCAGGACGTGAGGTTTCTTGCTGAGGCGTGCTGGAGACTTCCGGATTAGCGAAGATCCTTTGTTCTTGGGCTCTGTTTTGGTTTATATGTTTTGCTTAGATACTTTTATCTCCATTGAATAATACAAACTGTGACGACTCCTCTTATAGGAGATTTTAGAGAATAAATTTTTTGTATTTGTATCCCTTTGGGTTTTCTTGGGGTTCCTTAATTTATTTATATGTATATATTGCTATGCTCAGACTGGTTATCGTCGCAACCAGATTTTGAGTATTGATATTCCTGTTTTTGACACTCTTTTGTATACATATAATCTCGTTTTGGTTTATTCCTTTATACGTTACGTTATCGATCGGAGTGTCACGTTTTCGAGTTACGATTTTTGTTTACCCCTTTTCTTCAAAGGCTCCTAGTTATATTCATTTTTCACACTACTATACGTACTAAATTTTTATTTTAGACGTCGTAATATCTTGCCATCTCTGAATTATGACTTAAGCATAAGACTCTGCATGGTAGGGTGTTACATACTGAAGAGGCCAATGCCCACAATTTAGCGTCCAACGCTTGTGAAGAAACTCAAGAAGCCGGTGCCTAACTCCAAGATAAGAGCCCAATGCCTGCAAACAAAAAGGAGAAGTTGACACCTAACTCCAAGACTGGAAGCCCGGCGCTAGTGAAGAAGGGAAGTTGGCGCTTAACCCCAAGATTGGGAGCTCGGCGCCAATGAAATTTTGAAAATTTGCATATGAATCAATTGTGGTTTTATCTTATTAAATTTAAATTTTATAATTATTCTATTAGAAATAATTAAGTAGATTCGAAGATAATTTTATTTTGAATCAATTAATATTCTTAGGTAATTTTATCATAATGGAATATTTTGCATAATTTTAGTAATTGAAAAATAAGAAAGAATTGTACAATTTAATTTAAGTAACTTTTATTATGAAAAGTTATCAGTTATTATTAATTTGAACTCCTTATTCTATAAAGTAATTTGTTAAGAGTAATTAAATTTGTTTTATTAATATTTGGAGTTAAGTTAATTAATATTCTTATGTAAGTTTTTATAATTGGTTATTTCATATGATTTGAAAATAAAATTTAGTAATAGAAGTATTATATAATTTAATTTAGGTAATTTCTATTATGAATAAATTATGGTTTATTTTATTAGTTGAGCTCTTAGAGATTAATTTATTATGAATGATTAAATTGATTTTCATCAATACTTTAAGTTAACTAATGTTTATGTACAATTTTTATCATAATTAGTGGTTTTATACAAAATGAAATTACAGTTTGGTAATAGAAAGATAATGAAAAATTATATCACATAATCTGAATAATTGATATTCTTGGATTTGAATCATATTTTATGAAATGTGATTAGTATGTTTATTTTATAATTTGAATTAAAAATAATTATTTGAACTCATTGATATATTGATAAATAAAATCTTATGCATTTTGAAATTAATCTTTATAGTATTATATTTGATTTCTGAATTGTTATTTTATCTCAAATATTTTGTAAAATTGTTATATTATTCGTGTATATTTTACCCTAGTCCTAAAAATTACTAATATTAACCCTAATATCACAATTTCTAATTTGTGCCCTAAATCCCCAAAACCTACATTCAGAAAAGGAATAAAAGAGACAAACGAAAGCAGAGAGGGGAAAAACGGAGAAGGGGAAAGAAGACAGGGGAAGAAAGGAGAGGAAGGAGGAAGAAGAGGAGAGCGAGGGACCCAGGTTGTCATTGCCGGACCCGCCAACCGCGTCGCCACCGTTCGTCCTCATCACTGCCGGGGCCATCGCTAGGGAGCTCGCATGAGTTGGACGGGCTGTCTTCACGCACCGTCGCTGCCACCGTTGAGCCTTGTCGTCGTCACACTAGACGCCACCACTGTCGTTAATCGAAGCCGCCGCTCGTGAAGCCAAACCGCTGTGGAGCCTAAAGCCGAAGGGGGTTGTTACCACTGCTGCTGCTAGGGCACGTTGCAGATGCTGTTGAGTTTACCGCAGGGAGGAATCCGAGCAAGGAAAGGAAGAAGGTGGAGATGGAGGCCTCCGCTGCTGCTGCTATTACTATCCGTGTTTTAGAGCTCGCGGTTACTACCGTTGTTGGTGATGAACTAGGTTATGTCCTTGCTGATATTTGATTATAGTGGGAGACGTTGTAGCCACCACTTTTCATCTTGGTATGTTCATGGATAAGACCGCCTTGATTCTTCTCTGTACCATTTTATTTACGCAGCTAGTGTTGATCCGTTTAATTTACCAGAGTCATTATTGTCATTGCTCGGTGCCGCTGCCCTTAGTTAGAACTACTGAATGTTGTTGCTGCAGGATTATAATGAAATTGTCGCTGCTGTTCTGAATTCAAAATAAGCGGGCTTATCGTGGTGATTTATCCTGCTTACTCTAGGTTAATGTATGAGATTTGATAATGATGATACTTGATTTAAACTGAATAAATGTATGTTTGTTTTTCCTGGGTAGTAGTGGCAGTAGTAGTTATTCCACTCGCTCCAGGTTGAGCTTTTAAATATCAACCTGGGTAGTAGCCGCAATAGTGGTTATTCCACTGGTTCTAGGTTAAGCAGGTAGTAGTAAGGGGGTTGTAGCTCAAACCCACCTGCTTTGCATGGGTGTTTCAGTCCATGGTTAGCTACCAGTACGTGTTGGGTTGGCTATATAACCGACATATGATATCATCAGCAATAGGACAAGCATGCATCATATGCATTTGTATGCTTTGTTTGGGTTTGAATTTGTTTTGGTTTGCCTAATTGCTAAACTGTTATTAACTTTTATCTTATCTATTTGCTGTAACTGTTATCTATACCTGTGTTTTCCTTGTCTATTTTTCCTGTGTTTGTTTCTGATATGGTACTTTTGAGATTGAGTATTGATGATGAGATGATGATTGTGTTAACTGATTATGTGATGGGCTGTGAAGGCCGTGATTGGTTTCTAATTTGATTGGTTTCTGATTGAGATATTAGTAAAATATGAAAAATCAAGCTGGTTCAGCATAGACTTAATGAACCTATGCCTGGAACAGGTTGGTTATTCATACCGTCTAGGAAATTGATTAAGATTTTCTTATAGGAAAAGAAAGGTTTTGGATTTCTAAAAAATTAAATATTGTTTCTTTGAAAAGGTTTTGAGTGATTAGCTGTTGGTTATTAAAAGATTCATAAGACAATGATAATCACTGAGTTTGAAAATAGTTTTCTTATTAAATATCTTTTTATGACAATTCTGAAACTCCGTGGGAAGACCATGTGGTTAGGTTCTCACCCCCCTATAGCTTTACCTTTTCAGGAATCGGATGAATGTGCATTATGAAGAGTTTACTGCGTTTTGGTTTATATGATGTTGTATTAGTTAGATAATTTTTCTTCCCTCGTCTTTGTTATTATAATTTTGTAAGAGGGATAGGACTTGTATGTTTTATATGTATATTACATTATAAGCTATTATGTAAGGAGTCTTGTATATGAATCTATGCCTGTTTGTTTTTTTAAGATAAAGTATTTATTTTTGGTTTTCAAAGAAATCAATGATACGGTGTCGAGTCAAATGCTCCTATTTTAATATTAAGTATATAAGGTAGTCATAATACTTCTTGCTATCAGAGTGGCGCAGCCGGAAGCCTGACATTCTGTTAGTGAGGGTGTTACATTATGGTATCAAAGCAGTCCTTCCTATAGAGCCTTGGGAGTGGACTGATTATGCTTCATTGCATACTCTGAGTGTCTGTTATGCTTTATGACTTGTTCTGATTATATTTTAGGAAAAAAGATAGATAGGTCCCTGACTTTTTAAATTTTGACAAATATATCCCTAACAAAATTTAAATACAAAAAATTCCCTGACTTTAATAAACGAAGAACAATTTAATCCTTCCATCTATTTTCCTCTCATTCACCAAACGGAACTGGCTGACGTGGCTGAAACGGTGTCCAGGTGTCCGTTACAGTGCCATGTGGTGCACGAAATTGTGATCATCAACAATGGCGCCAAAGACTTGGTGCTCTCAAACGTGAATCACACTTCGTCACAACTTCGCACAACTAACCAGCAAGTGCACTGGGTCGTCCAAGTAATAAACCTTACGTGAGTAAGGGTCAATCCTGCGGAGATTGTCGGTATGAAGCAAACTATGGTCATCTTGTAAATCTCAGTCAGGTAGATTATAATGGTTGTAATGGTTTTCAAATATAAAGATAATTAAGACATAAAATAGAGATAGAGATACTTATGTAATTCACTGGTGGGAATTTCAAATAAGTGCATGAAGATACTGTCTTCCTTCTAAATCTCTGCTTTCCTACTGCTTTCATCCAATCATTCTTACTTCTTTTCATGGCAAGATGTATGTAGGGTGTCACCGTTGTCAACGGCTACTTCCCATCCTCTCAGTGAAAATGGTCCAAATGCTCTGTCACAGCACGGCTAATCATTTTTCGGTTCTCGATCATGTCGGAATAGAATTCAGTGATTCTTTTGCGTCTGTCACTACGCCCAACACTCACGATTTTGAAGCTCGTCGCAGTCATCCCATCTCAAATCCTACTCGAAATACCACAGAGAAGGTTTAGACTTTCCGGATCTTAGGAATGGCCGCCAATAATTCTAGCTTATACCACGAAGACTCCAATCTTTCAGAATGGAGGCTAAGAGATACACGCTCATTCTAAGGTAGAACGGAAGTGGTTGTCAGTCACGCGTTCATAGGTGAGAATGATAATGAGTGTCACGGATCATCACATTCATCACGTTGAAATGCAGTGAATATCTTAGAATAAGAATAAGCATGAATTGAATAGAAGAACGGTAGTACTTTGCATTAATACTCGATGAACAGCAGAGCTCCACACCTTAATCTATGGTGTGTAGAAACTTTACCATTGAAAATATATAAGTGATGGTCCAGGCATGGCCAAATGGCCAGCCTCCATGAAGGTCTAAAATCACATACACTGATTAAAGATCAATCAACAGACTCGGAATACAATAGTAAAAAGTTCTATTTATACTAAACTAGTTACTAGGGTTTACAGAAATAAGTCTAAGTGCAGAAATCTACTTTCGGGGCCCACTTTGGTGTGTGCATGGGCTGAGCTTGAGCTTTACACGTGGAGAGGCTTCCCTTCTAGTTAAAAGCCAAGTTGTAATAGGTTTTTGGCGTTTAACTCTGGTTTGTGACGTGTTTCTGGCGTTTTACTCCAGAATGCAGCATGGAGCTGGCGTTGAACACCAGTTTGCATCATCTTAACTCGAATAAAGTATGAACTATTAAATATCTCTGGAAATCCCTAGATGTCTACTTTCCAACGCAATTGAGAGCGCTCCATTTGGAGTTCTGTAGCTCCAGAAAATCCAATTTGAGTGTAGGGAGGTCAGAATCCAACAGCATCAGCAGTCCTTTGTCAGCCTCCTATCATATTTTTGCTCAAGTCCCTCAATTTTTGCCAGAAAATACCTAAAATTATAGAAAAACACACAAACTCATAGTAAAGTCCAGAAATGTGAATTTTGCATAAAATCTAATAAAAACATCCCTAAAAGTAGCTAGATCTTACTAGAAACTACCTAAAAACAATGTCAAAAAGCGTATAAATTATCCGCTCATCACAACACCAAACTTAAATTGTTGCTTGTCCCCAAGCAAATGAAAATCAAATAGGATAAAAAGAAGAGAATATACTATAAATCCAAAAATATCAATGAATATTAGTTCCAATTAGATGAGCGGGACTTGTAGCTTTTTGCTTCTGGACAGTTTTGTCATCTCACTTTATCCTTTGAAATTTAGAATGATTGGCATCTATAGGAACTCAGAATTTCAGATAGTGTTATTGATTCTCCTAGTTAAGTATGTTGATTCTTGAACACAACTACTTTTATGAGTCTTGGTCGTGGCCCTAAGCACTTTGTTTTCCAGTATTACCACCGGATACATAAATGCCACAGACACATGATTGGGTGAACCTTTTCAGATTGTGACTCAGCTTTGCTAAAGTCCCCAGTTAGAGGTGTCCAGAGCTCTTAAGCACACTCTTTTTGCTTTGGATCACGACTTTAACCACTCAGTCTCAAGTTTTTCACTTGGACCTTCATGCCACAAGCACATGGTTAGAGACAGCTTGATTTAGCCGCTTAGGCCTGGACTTTATTTCCTTGGGCCCTCCTATCCATTGATGCTCAAAGCCTTGGATCCTTTTTACCCTTGCCTTTTGGTTTTAAGGGCTATTGGCTTTTTCTGCTTGCTTTTTCTTTCTCTTTCTCTTTTTTTTGCCAATTTTTTTTCATTGCTTTTTCTTGCTTCGAGAATCAATTTTATGATTTTTCAAATCATCAATAATATTTCTCATTGTTCATCATTCTTTCAAGAGTCAACAATTTTAACATTCATAAACAACAAGATCAAAAATATGCACTGTTCAAGCATTCATTCAGAAAACAAAAAGTATTTTCACCATATTAATATAATTAAACTAATTTCAAGGATGAATTCGAAACTCATGTACTTCTTGTTCTTTTGTATTAGAAACATTTTTCATTTAAGAAAGGTGAAGGATTCATGGAATTATTCATAGCCTTAAGATATAGTTACTAAATACTAATGATCATGTAGTAAAGACTCAAAACATAGACAAACATACAGCATAAAACTGAAAAACAGAGAAATAAGAACAAGGAAGTTAAGGAATGAGTCGACCTTAGTGAGGGTGGCGCCTTCCTCTTGAAGGACCAATGGTGTTCTTGAGCTCCTCTATGTCTCTTCCTTGCCTTTATTGCCTCATCCCTAGTGATTTTGGTGCTCATATCCTTAGTTGCTTGCAGTAGTTGTGTGGAGGAAAGTGTATCCCTTGAGGTATCTCAGGGATTTCGTGATGAGGGAATTCCTCATGCTCTTGTTGAGGTCCATGAGTGGGCTCTCCTGATGTGTACTCAAATGCTCTACTACTGAGTTATAGACCCTTGAGATGAATCTCTCCATCTCCCATGACTCAGAGGTGGAAGTGATTGCATTCCCTTTTCTCTTTCTTGAGGTTTCTCTGGCCTTAGGTGCCATCAATGTTATGGAAAAACAAAAAAGCTATGCTTTTACCACACCAAACTTAGAATGTTGCTCGCCCTCGAGTAAAAGAAGAAAGAATAGAAGAAGAAGAAGAAGATACGGAGGAGAGGGAGAGAGATGAGGGTTTCGGCCAAGGGGGAGAAGAGAGGGTAGTATTGTGTGATAATGAAGAAGGATGGAGGGGTTTATGGGGAAGAGTGGATGGATGTGATTGGTGAAGGGGTAATGGGGTAGAGAGATTGAGGTGATTGGTGAAGGGTATAGTGTTATTGGATTGTGTGAAGAAGAGGGGAGTGAGGTAGGTGGAGATCATGTGGGGTCCACAGATCTTGAAGTGTCAAGGATTTATCATTCCTACACCAATTAGGTGTGTAAAATGCCCTCTCTATGCAATCCTGGCATTTAACGCCAGACTGATGCTTGTTTCTGGTGTTAAACACCAGCTTGGTGCTTGTTTCTGGTGTTAAACACCAGACAGATGCTTGTTTCTGGCGTTTAAATGCTAGACAGCTCTTCCTCCAGGGTGCGCTTTTTCTTCTGCTATTTTTGGTTCTGTTTTTAATTTTTGCAATTATTTTGTGACTCCACATGATCATAAACCTAATAAAACATAAAAGAACAATAGAAATATAGATAAATAAAAAATGGGTTGCCTCCCAATAAGCACTTCTTTAATGTCAATAGCTTGACAGTGAGCTCTCATGGAGCTTCACAGATGTTTAGAGCATGATGAGGGCCTCCCAACACCAAACTTAAAGTTTGAATGTAGGGGCTTCTCAACACCAAACTTAGAGTTTGGTTATGGCCTCCCAACACCAAACTTAGTATTTGATTATGGAGGCTTTGTTTGACTCTGTATCGAGATAAGCTTTTCATGCTTCCTCTCCATGGTTGCAGAGGAAGATCCTTGAGCTTTAAACACAAGGTAGTCCCCATTCATTTGAAGGACTAGCTCTCCTCTGTCAACATCAATCATAGCTCATGCTGTGGCTAGGAAGGGTTTTCCAAGGATGTGCATTCATCCTCATCCTTCCCAGTGTCTAAGATTATGAAATCAGCAGGGATGTAAAGGCCTTTAACCTTTACTAACATGTCCTCTACCAATCCATAAGCTTGTGCCTCAGCTGACCCACTTGTGCCTCCAAGTTTCTAATGGAGGACCTTGTTTCATTCATGAAACTTAAAGTGGCCTTAGATAGATCAGAGACTATATTTGCTAAGCTAGAGGGGCTCTGCTCATAATTCTCTGTCTGTTGCTGAGAAGATGATGGAAAAGGCTTGCTATTGCTAAGCCTGTTTCTTCTACCATTATTAAAGCCTTGTTGGGGCTTTTGTTGATCCTTCCATGAGAAATTTGGATGATTTCTCCATGAGGGATTATAGGTGTTTTCATAGGATTCACCCATGTAATTCACCTCTGCCATTGCAGGGTTCTCGGGATCATAAGCTTCTTCTTCAGAAGATGCTTCTTTAGTACTGTTGGATGCATTTTGCAATCCATTCAGACTCTGAGAAATCATGTTGACTTGCTGAGTCAACATTTTGTTCTGAGCCAATATGGCATTCAGAGCATCAATTTAAAGAACTCCCTTCCTCTGAGGCGTTCCATTACTCACAAGATTCCTCTCAGAGGTGTACATGAATTGGTTATTTGCAACCATGTCAATGAGTTCTTGAGCTTCTACAGGCATTTTCTTTAGGTGAATGGATCCACCTGCAGAATGGTCCAGTGACATCTTAGATAATTCAGACAGACCATCATAGAATATATCCAAGATGGTTCATTCTGAAAGCATGTCAGAAGGACACTTTTTGGTTAGTTGCTTGTATCTCTCCCAAGCTTCATAGAAGGATTCACCTTCTTTCTGTCTGAAGGTTTGAACATCCACTCTAATCTTACTCAGCTTTTGAGGAGGAAAGAACTTGGCCAAGAAGGTCGTGACCAGCTTGTCCCAAGAGTTCAGGCTATCTTTAGGTTGAGAGTTCAACCATACTCTAGCTCTGTCTCTTACAGCAAAAGGGAAAAGCATAAGCCTGTAGACCTCGAGATCAACCCCATTGATCTTAACAGTATCACAGATCTGCAAGAATTCAGTTAAGAATTGAAAGGGATCTTTTGATGGAAGTCTATGAAACTTGCAATTCTGTTGCATAAGAGAAACTAATTGAGGCTTTAGCTCAAAGTTGTTTGCTTCAATGGTAGGGATTGAGATGCTTCTTCCATGTAAGTTGGAATTTGGTGCAGTAAAGTCACCAAGCATCTTCCTTGCATTATTGTTGGGTTCGGCCATGTCTCTTTCTTTTTCGAGATTCTCTGTAAGATTTTCTCTGGATTGTTGTGCTTTAGCTTCACTTAGCTTCTTCTTCAGAGTCCTTTCAGGTTCAGGATCTGCTTCAACAAGAATGTCCTTGTCCTTGCTCCTGCTCACATAAAAAAGAAGAGAACAAAAAAGAAGAGGAATCCTCTATGTCACAGTATAGAGATTCCTTTATGTGAGTAGAAGAGAAGAAGAATAGAAGAGGAAAAATTTGAACACAGAGAGAGAAGAGAAGAGGGGTCGAATTATGAGTAGAAGATAAGTGTTAGTAATTAAATAAATAAATAGAAGAAGATGAGAGGGAGAGAATTTCAAAAATTAATTTTATGAAAAGGAAATTATTTTTGTTTTTATTTTAATTTAAAGTTAGAATTCAAAAATTAGAAGAAGAAGTAGAATAAAATTAAAATTTAAAACAACTAGTTAATTAAAAGAATCTTTTGAAAAAGGGTGAGGAATTTTCGAAAATTAGAGAGAGAAAAGTGGTTAGGTGGTTTTGAAAAAGATAAGAAATAGTTAAACAAACAAAAAGTCAATTGTTTAGTTGAAAAAGCTTTGAAAATCATTTTTGAAAAGATAAGAAGTTAGAAAAGATTTTGAAATTGAAGTTTGAAAAGATATGATTTCAAAAAGATATGTTTGAAAAGATATGATTGAAATTTTTTTGAGAAAGAAATTAAAAAGATTTGATTTTTAAAATTAAAATTGACTACTTGATTAACAAGAAACTAAAAGATATGATTGTAGAATTTAAAGATTAAACCTTTTCTTAACAAGAAAGTAAGAAGCTTCAAATTTTTGAAACAATCACATTAATTGTTAATAAAGTTTTTCGAAAATTTGAAATAAAGATAAGAAAAAGATTTTGAAAATCAATTTAAAAAAATTTTCGAAAATAACAAAAGGAAAAAGAAAAGATTTGATTTTGAAAAAGTTTTGAAAAGATAAGATTTTTAAAAATGAAATATTGACTTGACTAACAAGAAACAACTTATTTTGAAAATTTTTTGAATAAGTCAACCCAAAATTTTGAATTTTATGAGAGAAATAAGGGAAAGATCTTTTTTGATTTTTGAATTTTTAATGATGAGAGAGAAAAACACAAATATGACCCAAAACATGAAAATTTTGGATCAAAACCAATGATATATGCAAGAACACTATGAATGTCAAGATGAACACCAAGAACACTATGAAAATCATGATGAACATCAAGAACTTATTTTTGAAAAATTTTCAAGAAAAGAAAAACATGCAAGACACCAACCTTAGAAATTTTCAATGTTTAAACTCTAAGGATTCTAGAATGCATATGAAAAACAAGAAAAGACACAAAGCAAGAAAATATGAGGATCAAACAAGAAGACTTATCAAGAACACATGCATGAATTTTTAACACATGCATGAATTTTTAACACTTGAAGATCATGAAGAACACATGCATGAATTTTTTTGAAAAATTTTGAGAAAAATAAAACTATGCAATTGACACCAAACTTAAAATTTGACTCAAGACTCAAACAAGAAACACCAAAAATATTTTTGATTTTATGATTTTGTAATTTTTTTGTATTTTTATTTATTTTTTTTCAAAAAAATTTTGGAAAAACGAAAAATAATAAAAATTTTTTTGAAAGATTTTTGAAAACGTTTTTGAGAAGAAAATTACCTAATCTAAGCAATAAGATGAACCGTCAGTTGTCCAAACTTGAACAATCCCTGGCAACGGCACCATAAACTTGGTGCACGAAATTGTGATCATCAAAAATGGCGCCAAAAACTTGGTGCTCTCAAACGTGAATCACACTTCGTCACAACTTCGCACAACTAACCAGCAAGTGCACTAGGTCGTCCAAGTAATAAACCTTACGTGAGAAAGGGTTGATCCCACGGAGATTGTCAGTATGAAGCAAGCTATGGTCATCTTGTAAATCTCAGTCAGATAGATTATAATGGTTGTAATGGTTTTCGAATATAAAGATAATTAAGAAATAAAATAGAGATAGAGATACTTATGTAATTCACTGGTGGGAATTTCAGATAAGCGCATGAAGATACTGTGTTCCTTCTGAATCTCTGCTTTCCTACTGCTTTTATCCAATCATTCTTACTCCTTTCCATGGTAAGCTGTATGTAGGGTGTCACCATTGTCAATGGCTACTTCCCATCCTCTCAGTAAAAATGGTCCAAATGCTCTGCCACAGCACGGCTAATCATCTGTCGGTTCTCGATCATGTCAGAATAGAATCCAGTTATTCTTTTGCGTCTGTCACTACGCCCAACACTCGCAAGTTTGAAGCTTGTCACAGTCATCCCATCTTAGATCCTACTCAGAATACCACAGACAAGGTTTAGACTTTTCGGATCTTAGGAATGGCCACCAATAATTCTAGCTTATACCACGAAGACTCCGATCTTTCGGAATGGAGGCTAAGAGATACACGCTCGTTCTAAGGTAGAACGGAAGTGTTTGTCAGTCACGTGTTCATAGGTGAGAATGATGATGAGTGTCACGGATCATCACATTCATCATGTTGAAGTGCAGCGAATATCTTAGAGTAAGAATAAGCATGAATTGAATAGAAGAACAGTAGTACTTGCATTAATACTCGGGGAACATCAGAGCTCCACACCTTAATTTATGGTGTGTAGAAACTCCACTGTTGAAAATACATAAGTGATGGTCCAGGCATGGCCAAATGGCCAGCCCCCATGAAGGTCTAAAATTGCATACACTGATTAAAGATCAATCAAAAGACTCTGAATACAATAGTAAAAAGTTCTATTTATACTAAACTAGTTACTAGGGTTTACAGAAATAAGTCTATATGCAGAAATCCACTTCCGGGGCCCACTTTGGTGTGTGCTTGGGTTGAGCTTGAGCTTTACATGTGCAGAGGCTTCTCTTGGGGTTAAATGCCAAGTTGTAACGTGTTTTTGGCATTTAACTCTGGTTTGTGTCGTGTTTCTGGCGTTTTACTCCAGAATGCAGCATGGAGCTGGCGTTAAACGCCAGTTTGCATCATCTAAACTCGAATAAAGTATGAACTATTATATATTTATGGAAATCCCTGTATGTCTAATTTCCAACGCAATTGAGAGCGCACCATTTGGAGTTCTGTAGCTCCAGAAAATCCATTTCGAGTGCAGGAAGGTCAGAATCCAACAGCATCAGCAGTCCTTTGTCAGCCTCCAATCAGATTTTTGCTCAGGTCCCTCAATTTCAGCCAGAAAATACCTGAAATCAAAGAAAAACACACAAACTCATAGTAAAGTCCAGAAATATGAATTTTTCATAAAAACTAATAAAAACATCCCTAAAAGTAGGTAGATCTTACTAGAAACTTCCTAAAAATAATGCCAAAAAGCGTATAAATTATCTGCTCATCACCATGCTGGAAAGGGAATAAAGTTCAATGGACAAATAAGTCCTTGACATCATTTTGCAAATAAAGTTTGAAGGACAAATAGGTCCTTAACGTCGTTTTGCAAATAAAATTTGAAGGACAAATAGATCCTTGAGAATTTAGTTCATTATGCTTCTATCATGCTTCTATTATGAGAATTTAGTTTATAAAATTATGCTTGTATTTTGAAATCTAGTTAACTTATTGTATTCTACAATTTAGATTATTTGTATTAAAATTGCAGAAATTGGACTTGTTCTATTTCTACTTTTTCTCTTAAATTGCATTAGTTCAATTTTCTCACATTAGTTAGCATTAGTTAGAATTAGTGCTTTTGTTTATTATATTAGAATTTGTTAAATTGCATTAGTTCAATTTTTATCATACCAGTGGCATTAGTTAGCATCAGTTCATTTATGCATCAAGTTAGCATTAGTTTACTTGTGCATCATTCATGTACTAAGTTAGTATTAGTGCATATGTGTATTATATTAGAACTAGTATTTTTATCTGTAATAACATTACGGGGAATAAATTATTTTAAAAATTATTGTTCTGACACAAAAGATTTATAAATTAGGCATGGCACAAAAGATTTATAAAATCAAACTACTTTTACAAAAAAGTCGTAAGTTGACAAAAGTCTCTGACTAAGAAGACCAAGATATTTGTAGATAGAAAATTAAATAATAAGATTTTTAGTTATTATTTTTATATGAAAAGTCTAATTTTTTATTAATAATTAATTTTAACATTCGTTATCTAAAATTTAAAATAATTTAACGTGTATATTTTTACATTTTAAATATTTTAATTGTAAAAAAATATCGGATGACATATTTTGATTTGTCAAATTACTAATATAAAATATAAATTATATATAGAGTAAAAATAGTAGAGAGAAATAAAAAATGGAGAGAGGTAGATGAGAGAATTTAGGAAGGGGGTTTATTAATTTTGAAAAAAAATATTTTCTCTCAATTTTAATAAGAGTGTCATGTGACACATTTGATTATTATAGTAGATAGTAATATATGATACATAATATCGGTATATTTCAATTAGATAGTAATATATGATACATATAGAAGTATAATGAACTAAATTCTCAAGGACCTATTTATCCTTCGAATTTTATTTGCAAAATAACGTCAAGGACTTATTTGTCCTTCGAACTTTATTCCCCTTCCAGCATGGCACCGTAACGGACACCTAGACACCGTTTCAGCCACGTCAGCCAGTTCCGTTTGGTGTATGAGAGGCAAATTAACGAAAGGATTAAATTGTCCTCCGTTTATTAAAGTTATGGACATTTTGTATTTGAATTTTGTCAAGGATATATTTGTCAAAAATTTAAAAAGTCAGGGACCTATCTGTCTTTTTCCCTATATTTTATATGCCTGGCTGTCTGATGATTAATGCTATTAGTTTACTATTGCATACCTCATGGTATCAAGTTTGGCCAACTTAATACTAATGATTTATATATATGGGAATACAAATGGGTTATCATAGATGAAATAGAAGTAATAGGTAACGTAAATCACGAGGTTTTGGAGAACGATAGAAACTAAGTTCTAGAGATTAGTTCCGTTTCGACGTATGATATTTACTCGTACTTGTTATCTCTTTCTGTATCAATTATATTGGGATTTCTAGTTTCTGATCTCTTTCTTGCCAACCTTACATTATTATTCGTGCATGTCCATGCTTGATTCTGTATTTGGTTGTTGTTTGAATCTTTTTAAACATTTATCTTTACCTTATAAACTCTATGCTCCTTGCTCTAAACTCGGATTTATTTCGGTGCAACATACCATTTTCTCTTTGAGAAAAATTTCAATTCAAATCTTTTCTTACTTGACTGTATCCACAACCCTTGTTTAAATTTTGATAGGATTGTTTTTTCAATTCAGCCTAGACTTTCTTACATAAACTCTAAAACTTCTTTTATAGTTTAATGTTATTTATTTGTGATACATCACTTATCTTTTATTGATTTATAGAAAATTTTATTTATGAATTTATTCTTTGAATAGAACCTGATTTTCTACCAACTTTACTATAATTTCATGGCTATCCTTACCTAATTATGTACTTAAGTATCCTCCAAGATTTTTAAAGAAAATATTTTGCCATTAACCCCAAATAAGCTTTAATTTACAAACCTTACATGATTTGTTTTTATTTGAAATTAATTTGGTATAACATATTATCTATACTTAGTTTAGTTCTGTTGAAAAATGTTGGATTTATATATTTTCTTTTGAAAAAGATAAACTAATCTCCTTTAGTTCAATTTGAAGTTATTCTAAATTACTGTACTATTTTTCCTAACATTGTTCGTATCGAAATTCTTTGATTCAAAATTCCTTCTTAAGCTTTCAATTTGATTCTCTTTTCGGTACATTTCATTACTTATATACATCCTTGTTTATTGATGACTTCACGCATTCTTTCAAATCCTTGCAAAATACCATCCTTTTCCAACTGCGAACCTGAGTATTCTTCCGATTTCTCGTAAAAACTTTTTATGCTGTTTGTTCTTCTCCTCTCAAGTTTAGTATTTCTTATGTGTTAGTTTTTAGGGATGCGATTTGTGCGGCAAGAAAGAGAATTTTGTAACTCTACAAGGTTATAAGGAGTCGTGGAGTTTTGAGGCGACGAGGGGAAGTGATCATGTTTTGTTAAGAGTTCTGAACGAATATTGTGCCCATTTGATTTTGGATTTTAAAATTTGGTTTGTGTCAAATTATTTTTGTCAAATTTTGCATCAACTAATATATTTATTTATGAGATATGTGATTTTCTTGGTATTTGTAAAATATTCAAAAATGGATGTAAATATAAATCTTTTCTCCATCCTGCATTTTTGAAAATTTGAATATGAATAGATTGTGGTTTTATCTTATTATATTTAAATTTATAATTATTCTAGTAGAAATAATTAAGTAGATTTGAAGGTAATTTTATTTTGAATCAACTAATACTTTTAAGTAATTTTATCATATTAGAATATTTTGCATAAAATTTAGTAATTAAAAAATAAGAAAGAATTGTACAATTTAATTTAAGTAACTTTTATTATGAAAAGTTATGTGTTATTATTAATTTGAACTCCTTATTCTATAAACTAATTTGTTAAGAGTAATTAAATTAGTTTTATTAATATTTGGAGTTAAGTTAATTAATATTCTTATGTAATTTTTTATAATTTGTTATTTCATATGATTTGAAAATAAAATTTAGTAATAGAAGTATTATATAATTTAATTTAGGTAATTTCTATTATGAATAAATTATGGTTTATTTTATTAGTTGAGCTCTTAGAGATTAATTTATTAAGAATGATTAAATTGATTTTCATAAATACTTTTATTAAGTTAACTAATGTTTATATACAATTTTTATCACAATTAATTGTTTTATACAAAAAGAAGTTACAGTTTTGGTAATAGAAAGATAATGAAAAATTATATCACATAATCTGAATAATTGATATTCTCGGATTTAAACCATATTTTATAAAATATGATTAGTATGTTTACTTTATAATTTAAATTAAAAATAATTATTTGGACTCATTGATATATTGATAAATAAAATCTTATGTGTTTTGAAAGTAATCTTTATAGTATTATATTTGATTTCTGAATTGTTACTTTATCTCAAATATTTTGTAAAATTATTATATTACTCGTGTATATTTTACCCTAGTCCTAAAAATTCCTAATTTTAACTCTAATATCACAATAAAAGAAAGAAACGAAAGCAGAGAGGGGAAAAGGAAGAAAGGAGAGGAGCGAGGGAGAAGAGGAGAGCAAGGGACCCAGGTTGTCATTGCCGGACCCGCCAACTGCGTCACCGCTGTTTGTCCTCATAACTGCCGGGGCCGTCGCTAGGGAGCTCACGCGGGTTGTAAGGGCTGTCTTCGTGCACCGTCGCTGCCACTATCGAGCCTTGTCATCGTCACGCAAGACATCACCACTGCCGTTAATTGAAGCCGCTGCTCGCGAAGCCAAATCGTTGTGGAGCCTGAAGCCGAAGGGGGTTGTTACCACTTTTGCTGCTAGGGCACATTACTACTGTTGTTGGGTTCCCCGCCAGAAGGAATCCGAGCAAAGAAAGAAAGAAGGTGGCGATGGAGGCCTCCGCTACTACTACTACGTGAACTCTAACGTAGGGACAAGGGGCACAAGGCAACGTTATTGGGAAAGGTGAGTCCCAATAATGCTTGTGAAGGTTTATAAGGCAACGTTAGTGGTCACGTTAGTGCCACTAACGTTGGAGTTAACGTGGGTTATATGGGGTTGGAATGTTAGTGAAAAAGGTGATTGCCACTAACGTTCTCGAACCCACAATCTCACTTAACGTTAACATCACTAACGCCCATGCCTAACTCACACTTTTCTGCAAGCTGAGCCCACTAAAGATTATAATTACTTCAACTCAAGATCTAAGGCCCACATCCAGGACTGGGAGAACTCACTAGAAGATCAAGAAGTGTAGTATATATAGGAGCAGTTTTGAATTATAGAGAGGCTTGGCACTTTGGAGAACTACCCTCTGTATATTTACTTTTCTACACTTTTAGCTAAGCATGTATTCTTTTCTGCCATTTTCCATTTCTAGAGCTATGAACAACTAAACCCCTTTCATTGGGTTAGGGAGCTCTGTTGTAATTTGATGGATCAATTATAGTTTTCATTCTTCTTCTTCTCTCTTCTCTTCTGATTTACTAGAAAGCTTTTCGATCTTAACTAAATTGGTTAGTTGTCTTGGAAAAGAAACTCTCCATAATTGGATCTCCTCTGAGCCTTAGAAAAGGGATGAGGAGGTCATGCTAGAAATGCTTTCTCAAGTTGGACCAAATTAGGGTCTGGACGGATATAGTGACATGTAATGCTCCCAATACTTTGATTTGGAAATACATGTGGTATAATTAGTGACCACACTTCATCTCTTCCCATGAGCAATTAAATCAAGGAATTGCGCAATTGTTCAAGCTTAGAGAGATTGGGTTACCCAGGAATTCGAACCCAATCACTTAAGATTGCCAAGGAGATCAATAGATGCTTTGATTGTGGAAGAGATGAAAATGAATTTGATCCAGAGAATACAACATCTCCTGAGCCCAATGAATTCCCCATTTCTGATCTTACCCATTCTCTTTACTTTCTGCCATTTATTTACATGCTCATTTCCCCAAATCCCCATATAAGATTCTGCACTTTATTTTCTGCTATTTACTTTCCTGCCATTTAATTTTCTGCAATTCTCAACTATACTCTGTTTAGCTCAACTAGCATACTCTTTCAAATAAAGTTGCTTGACCAATCAATCCCTGTGGGATTTGACCTCACTCTATTGTGAGTTTTTACTTGACGACAATTCAGTATACTTGCCAAAGGGAAATTTGTTGAGAGACAAGTTTTCGTGCATCAAGTTTATGGCGTCGTTGCCATGGATTGATTTTGTATCAGCAATGATTAAGTTGGAAGTTCACTAGATTGAGCATTTTTCTTTTGTTTGTTTACTTTATTCAGTTGTTTACCTTCAGTTTGTTTCGTTTCATCCTCACCCCCTATACCCTCTCTGTTTTCTTTCTTTCTTTGTTATTATTTACAATTCTGCTCACTAACCCACTAGCTGTTTGATAATTTGCACCACTCACACTAACAATCACTCTAACAAGAATAATCTCTTCATTTCATCTCTTGCTGTGTGTTTTGTTAGTTGTATGACAGGGAGAAGAGGGGGAGCTTCAACTTCTTTCGATTCAGAACCTGAAAGAGTACTCTGGAGACTAAGGAAGGAAGCAAGAGGGAAAGGAGTTGTTGGTGCTGAGGAAGAGGAAGAGTATTTTGAAACCAACATGGAGGAGAACTTGGAAAATAATCATGAAGGAGAAGCTCACAACCATGCTAGAGAAGGCCCTGCAAATCATGCTGGGCAAGAAAGGAGAGTTCTAGGCTCCTACATCAATCCAAATCCAGGAAAATGTGGAAGTAGCATCCAAAAGCCCACCATACATGCCAACAACTTTGAATTAAAACCCCAGCTAATCACCCTTGTTCAGAACAATTGCTCATTTGGAGGAAGTGCTCAAGAAGACCCCAACCAACATCTAACCACCTTCTTGAGAATTCGTGACATTGTAAAGTCTAATGAAGTCCACCCGAATGTCTATAGGCTGCTTTTGTTCCCTTTTTCACTCAGGGATAAGGCATCCAAGTGGCTTGAATCTTTCCCAAAGGAGAGCTTGACAAATTGGGAAGATGTGGTGAACAAGTTTTTGGCAAGATTCTATCCTCCTCAAAGAATTAACAGGCTGAGAGCTAAGGTGAAAACTTTCAGGCAACAAGATGGTGAGACTCTCTATGAGGCATGGGAGAGGTTAAAGGACTTAACAAGAAGATGCCCACCAGACATGTTCAATGAATGGGTTCAACTTTACATTTTCTATGAAGGTCTCTCTTATGAGTTAAAGAAGGCTGTAGACCATTCATCAGGGGGCTCTCTAAACAAGAAGAAAACCATTGAAGAAGCCATAGATGTCATTGAAACAGTAGCTGAAAATGACTACTTCTATGCCTCTGAAAGAAGCAACACTCGAGGAGTAATGGAGCTGAACCACATGGATGCATTGTTAGCTCAAAATAAGATGATCACCAAGCAGCTAGCAGATTTTACCAAGAAGGTGGAGGAAAACCAAGTTGCAGCGGTCATGACTTTATCACCAGCTCAAGAAGGAGTGAATATAGGAGAAGAAGGTGACTGGGAATAAGCCAACTATGTTGGGAACTCACCTAGACAAATCCATGATCCATACTCCAAAACTTACAACTCTGGATGGAGAAATCATCCCAACTTTGGGTGGGAAAATCAACAAGATCAAGGCCAAGACCAGAGATGCCACAACCACAACCCCAACAACAATGCAACTCACTAACATACCTCGCAGAGATCCTATCAACAACCACCTAATCCCCATCCACCATCACAAATCGAGGATAGACTTTCAAAGATTGAGACTCTACTTGAAGACATATGTAGAGAAATCCAATACAATAAGGTGTTTAAGGAGGAAGTGAGAGCCATTATCAAAAACCAAGGGGAAAACATCAAGAGACTAGAATCTCAAGTAGGGTATCTATCTCAACAAATTCCCAAACCGACGGATGGTTTTCCAAGTGACACAGAGAAGAACCCAAGGGGAGAAACAAAGAAAGTGAGGTGGGAAGAATGTAAGATGATCACCACAAGTAATGAGAGGAGTATGGAGGGAGTAGAACAACTCCAAGACAGTCCAAAGGAAAATCATGGAGAAAGAAACTCTGCACCCCAACTCACACTCAAGGAAGAGCTAAAGGAGAGGGAGATACTGAACCCATATGCACCCTTTCCCCAAAGGCTTAAGGGTGGTATAGCAGGGAGAATGTATTCAAGGTTCCTCGACATGTTTTCATCTCTTGATGTAAATATACCATTCATTAAGGCCCTACAGCAAATGCCTTCTGATGAGCGGATAATTTATACGCTTTTTGGCATTGTTTTTTAGGTAGTTTTTAGTATGATCTAGTTACTTTTAGGGATGTTTTCATTAGTTTTTATGCTAAATTCACATTTCTGGACTTTACTATGAGTTTGTGTGTTTTTCTATGATTTCAGGTATTTTCTCGCTGAAATTAAGGGACCTGTGCAAAACTCTGATAAAAGGCTGACAAAGGACTGCTGATGCTGTTGGATTCTGACCTCCCAACACTCGAAATGGATTTTCTGGAGCTACCGAACTCCAAATGGTGCACTCTCAATGCCGTTGGAAATTAGACATCCAGAGCTTTCCAGCAATATATAATAGTCCATACTTTATTCGTAATTAGATGACGTAAACTGGCGCTCAACGCCAGTTCCATGCTGCATTCTAGAGTCAAACCCCAGAAACACGTCACGAACCAGAGTTGAACGCCCAAAACACGTTACAACTTGGCGTTCAACTCCAAGAGAAGCCTCAGCTCGTGGATAGATCAAGTTCAGCCCAAGCACACACCAAGTGGGCCCTGGAAGTGAATTTCTGCATTAATTACTTACTTTTGTAAACCCTAGTAGCTAGTCTAGTATAAATAGGACTCTTTACTATCATATTAGACATCCTGGATTGTATTTTTGATCTTGTGATCACGTTTGGGGGCTGGCCATTCGGCCATGCCTGGACCTTCATCACTTATGTATTTTTAACGGTGGAGTTTCTACACACCATAGATTAAGGGTATGGAGCTCTGCTGTACCTCAAGTTTCAATGCAAGTACTACTATTTTCTATTCAATTCGACTTATTCTTATTCTAAGATATTCGTTGCACTTCAACATGATGAATGTGATAATCCGTGACACTCATCATCATTCTCACCTATGAACACATGACTGACAACCACTTCCGTTCTACCTTAGACCGGGCACATATCTCTTGGATTCCTTAATCAGAATCTTCGTGGTATAAGCTAGAATTGATGGCGGCATTCATGGGAATCCGGAAAGTCTAACCTTGTCTGTGGTATTCCGAGTAGGATTCCAGGATTGAATGACTGTGACGAGCTTCAAACTCGCGATTGCTGGGCGTGATGACAAACGCAAAAGAATCAAGGGATTCTATTCCAACATGATCAAGAACCGACAGATGATTAGCCGTGCTGTGACAGAGCATTTGGACCATTTTCACTGAGAGGATGGGATGTAGCCATTGAAAATAGTGATGCTCTACATACAGCTTGCAATGGAAAGGAGTGACAAAGATTGGATAAAAGCAGTAGGAAAACAGAGATTCGGAAGGAACACAGCACCTCCATACACCTATCTGAAATTCCCACCATTGGATTACATGAGTAAATTTATCTTTATTTTCTATTTAATTTATTATTATTATTCAAAAAAATAATAATCTCTTAAATTAGTTAAATCCTCCTGACTAGGATTTACACGATGACCATAGCTTGCTTTATACCAACAATCTCTGTGGGATCGACCCTTACTCACGTAAGGTATTACTTGGACGATCCAATACACTTGCTGGTTAGTTGTGCGGAGTTGTGACAAAGTGTGATTTATGTTTGAGAGCACCAAGTCTTTGGAGCCATTGTTGATGATCACAATTTCGCCTACCAAGTTTTTGGCGCCATTGCCGGGGATTGTTCGAGTATGGACAAATGACGGTTCATCTTGTTGCTTAGATTAGGTAATTTTCTTTTTATTTTCTTTTCAAAAAAGTTTTTAAAAATCTTTCAAAAAAATTTTCTCTTTTTCGTTTTTCTAAAGAATATTTTCGAAAAAAATAATAAAAATACAAAAAATCATAAAATCATAAAAATAAAAAATATTTTGTGATTCTTATTTGAGTCTTGTGTCAATTTTTAAGTTTGGTGTCAATTGCATGTTTTAAAAATCTCTTGCATTTTTCAAAAATTCATGCATTCATAATGTTCTTCATGATCTTCAAGTCGTTCTTCGTAAGTCTTCTTGTTTGATATTGATGTTTTCTTGTTTTGTGTCTTTTGTTGTTTTTCATATGCATTTTTCGTTTGTTAGAGTCCAAGCATTAAAGAATTCTAAGTTTGGTGTCTTGCATGTTTTCTTTGCATCAAAATTTTTTTCAAAAA
Organism: Arachis hypogaea; assembly: GCF_003086295.3. Taxonomy (NCBI): domain Eukaryota; kingdom Viridiplantae; phylum Streptophyta; class Magnoliopsida; order Fabales; family Fabaceae; genus Arachis; species Arachis hypogaea. The sequence goes on along the minus strand of NC_092044.1, from coordinate 66,223,218 downwards.
TATGTTCTTGATGTTCATCATGACCTTCAAAATGTTCTTGGTGTTCATCTTGACATTCATAGTGTTCTTGCATACATCATATGTTTTGATTCATAATTTTCATGTTGTGAGTCATTTTTATGTTTTTCTCTCTCATAATTAAAAATTCAAAAATAAAAAAATATATTTTCCTTAATTTTCTCATAATTATCGAAAATTTGAGTTGACTTAGTCAAAAATTTTTAAAATTAGTTGTTTCTTACAAGTCAAGTCAAATTTTCAATTTTAAAAATCTTATCTTTTCAAAATATTTTTCAAAAATCATATCTTTTTCATTTTTTTTACTATTTTTCGAAAATTCTTTAAAATATTTTTTTCAAAAATTTTTTTCTTAATTTTATCTTTCTTTTTGAAAAAGATACTAACAATTAATGTGATTGGTTCAAAAATTTGAAGTTTGTTACTTTCTTGTTAAGAAAGGTTCAATCTTTAAATTCTAGAATCTTATCTTTTAGTTTTTTGTTAGTCAAGTAATTAATTTTAATTTTAAAAATTAAATCTATCTTATCTTATCTTTTATATCATATCTTTTTCAAAATTTTATCTTTTTCAAAAATTTGATTTTAAAATATCTTTTCTAACTTCTTATCTTCTTATCTTTTCAAATTTGATTTTCAAATTTTTTTCAACTAACTATTTGACTTTTTGTTTGTTTCTTATCTTTTTCAAAACCACCTAACTACTTTTCCCTCTCTACTTTTCGAAAATATCTCATCCCTTTTTCAAAAATTCTTTTTAAATAACTAATTGTTTTAAATTTTAATTTTAATTCTATCTCATCTTTAATTTTAGAAAATCATTAACTCCTTTTCAAAATTAATTTTCGAATTCTCTCTCTCTCATCTTCTTCTATTTATTTATTCATTTACTAACACTTCTCTTCACCTCTCTTCATCTCCAATCATTGCCTCTATCCTTACCCTTGTGTTTGGATTCTCCTTTCTTTATTCTTTTCTTCTTCTACTAATAATAAGGATCCTCTTTACTGTGACATAGAGGATTCCTCTTCCTTTTTTTTCTCTTCTCTTTCATATGAGCAGGAACAAGGAAAAATGCACTCTTGTTGAAGCTGATCCTGAACCTGAAAGGACTCTGAAGAGGAAACTAAGAGAAGTTAAATTACAACAATCCAGAGGCAACCTTTCTGAAATTTTCGAACAAGAGAAGGAGATGGCAGCCGAACCCAACAACAATAATGCAAGGAGGATGCTTGGTGATTTTACTAAACCCACGTCCAAGTTTGATGGAAGAAGCATCTCAATTCCTGCCATTGGAGCAAACAATTTTGAGTTGAAACTTCAATTAGTTGCTCTAATGCAACAAAACTACAAGTTTCATGGACTTCCATCTGAAGATCCTTACTAGTTTTTAACTGAGTTCTTGCAGATTTGTGAGACTGTTTAGATGAATGGAGTAGATCCTGAAGTCTATAGGCTCATGCTTTTCCCTTTTGCTGTAAGAGACAGAGCTAGAACATGGTTGGACTCACAACCTAAAGATAGCCTGGACTCCTGGGATAAGCTGGTCACGGCCTTCTTGGATAAATTCTTTCCTGCTCAAAAGCTGAGCAAGCTTAGAGTGGATGTTCAGCCCTTCAAGCAAAAAGATGGTGAATCCCTCTATGAAGCTTGGGAAAGATACAAGCAGATGACCAAAAAGTATCCTTCTGACATGTTTTCAAAGTGGACCATATTAGATATATTCTATTATAGTCTATCTGAGTTTTCTAAGATGTCATTGGACCACTCTGCAGGTGGATCCATTCACCTAGAGAAAACACCTGCAGAAGCTCAGTAACTTATTGACATGGTTGCAAATAACCAATTCATGTATACTTCTGAGAGGAATTCTGTGAATAACGGGACACCTCAGAGGAAGGGAGTTCTTGAAATTGATGCTCTGAATGCCATATTGACTCAGAACAAAGTGTTGACTCAGCAAGTCAACATGATTTCTCAAAGTCTGAATGGATGGCAAAATGCATCCAACAGTACTAAAGAGGCCTCTTCTGAAGAAGAAGCTTATGATCCTGAGAACCCTGCAATGGCAAAGGTAAATTACATGGGTGAACCTTATGGAAACACCTATAATTCATCATGGAGAAATCATCCAAATTTCTCATGGAAGGATTAACAAAAGCCTCAACAAGGCTTTAATAATGGTGGAAGAAATAGGCTTAGCAATATCAAGCCTTATCCATCATCTTCTAAGCAATAGACAGAGAATTATGAACAGAATACCTCTAACTTAGCAAACTTAGTCTTTGATCTGTCTAAGGCCACTTTAAGTTTAATGAATGAAACAAGGTCCTCCATCAGAAATTTGGAGGCACAAGTGGGCCAGTTGAGTAAGAAAATCACTGAAACCCCTCCTTGTACTCTCCCAAGCAATACTGAAGAAAATCCAAAAAGAGAGTGCAAGGCCATTGATATAATCAATATGGCCGAATGCAAGGAGGAGGGAGAGGACACAAATCCCAATGAGAAAGATCTCATGGGACGTCTCTCAAGCAGGAAAGAGTTTCCTATTTAGGATCCAAAGGAATCTGAGGCTCATTTAGAGACCATAGAGATTCCATTAAATCTCCTTCTGCCATTCATGAGCTCTGAAGATTATTCTTCCTCTGAAGAAGATGAAGATGTAACTGGAAAGCAAGTTGCTCAATATCTAGGAGCCATCATGAAGCTGAATGCCAAGTTATTTGGTAATGAGACTTGGGAAGATGAACCTCCCTTGCTCATTAGTGAACTTGATACATGGGTTCAGCAAACTTTACCTCAAAAGAAACAAGATCCTGGGAAATTCTTAATACCCTGTACGATAGGCACCATGACCTTTGAAAAAGCTTTGTGTGACCTAGGGTCAGGCATAAATCTTATGCCACTCTCTGTAATGGAGAAGCTGGGGATCATTGAGGTATAGCCTGCCTTATTCTCATTACAATTGGCAGACAAGTCAGTAAGACAAGCTTATGGATTAGTAGAGGACGTGTTGGTAAAGGTTAAAGGCCTTTACATTCCTGCTAATTTCATAATCTTAGACACTAGGAAGGAGGAGGATGAATGCATCATCCTAGGAAGACCTTTCCTAGCCACAGCAAAAGATGTAATAGATGTTAATAGAGGAGAATTAGTCCTTCAATTGAATGGGGACTACCTTGTGTTTAAGGCACATGGCTATCCTTCTCTAACAAGGGAGAGTAAGCATGCAGAGCTTCTCTTAGTACAAAGTCAAACAGAGCCCCCACAATCAAACTCTAAGTTTGGTGTTGGGAGGCCACAACCAAACTCTAAGTTTGGTGTTAAATCCCCACAACCAAACTCTAAGTTTGGTGTTGGGACTATACAACATTGACCTGATCACCTATGAGGCTCCATGAGAGCCCATTATCAAGCTATTGACATTAAAGAAGCGCTTATTGGGAGGCAACCCAATTTTTATTTATCTAATTTTATTTTATTTTCATTGTTCTTTTATGTTTTATTAGGTTCATGATCATGTGGAGTCATGAAAAAATATTAAAATTAAAAATAGAATAAAAAACAGCAGAAGAAAAATCACACCCTGGAGGAAGGACTTACTAGCGTTTAAACGCCAGTAAGGAGCATCTGGCTGGCGTTCAACGCCAGAACAGAGCATGGATCTGGCGCTGAATGCCAAAAATAAGCATTCCGGCGTTCAAACGCCAGGAATGCACCTTGAGGAGAGCTGGCGCTGAACGCCAGTAACAACCATGGAACTAGCGTTCAACGCCAGAAACATGCTGCACATGGGCGTTGAATGCCCAGAACATGCATCACTTCGGCGTTTAAATGCCAGAATTGCATGGAAAGGCATTTTACATGCCTAATTGGTGCAGGGATGTAAATCCTTGACAGGATTATCTCAGGATTATCTCAGGATCTATGGACCCCACAGGATCCCCACCTACCATATTCTCACCCTACCTCCTAATAATCCTATAACACACTTTTCCAAAAACCCTTCACCAATCACCTCGATCTCTCTTTCCAACTACCCCCTTCACCACTCACGTCCATCCACTCTTCCCCATAAACCCCACCTACCTTCAAAATTCAAATTTCTTTCCCACCTAAACCACCCTAAATGGCCGAACCTACCCCCTCTCCTCTCCCTATATAAACCCCTCCATTCTCCTTAATTTTCACACAACACAAACCTCTCTTCTCCTTCTTGGCCGAATACACCTCTCCCCCTCTCCTCCATATTTTCTTCTTCTTCTTCTTCTCTTCTTTCATCTCTTTCTCGAGGGCGAGCAATATTTTAAGTTTAGTGTGGTAAAAGAATAAGATTTTTGTTTTTCCATTACCATTGATGGCACCTAAGGCTGGAGAAACCTCTAGAAAAGGGAAAGGGAAGACAAAAGCTTCCACCTCCGAGTCATGGGAGATGGAAAGATTCATCTCCAAAGCCCATCAAGACCACTTCTATGATGCTGTGGCCAAGAAGAAGGTGATCCCCGAGGTCCCTTTCAAGCCCAAGAAAAATGAGTATCCGGAGATCCGACATGAGATCCAAAGAAGAGGTTGGGAAGTTCTAACCAACCCCATCCAACAAGTCAGAATCTTAATGGTTCAAGAGTTCTATGCCAATGCATGGATCACTAGGAACCATGATCAAAGTAAGAACCCGAACCCAAAGAATTATCTTACAATGGTTCGGGGGAAATACTTAGATTTTAGTACGGAAAATGTGAGGTTGGCGTTCAACTTGCCCTGATGCAAGGAGATGCACGCCCCTACACTAGAAGGGTCAACTTTAATCAAAGGTTGGACCAAGTCCTTATGGACATATGTGTGGAAGGAGCTCAATGGAAAAGAGATTCCAAAGGCAAGCCGGTTCAACTAAGAAGACTGGACCTCAAGCCTGTGGTTAGAGGATGGTTGGAGTTCATCCAACACTCCATCATCAACCGATCTGAAGTTACTATGGATCGGGCCATCATGATTCATAGCATCATGAATGGAGAGGAAGTAGAAGTTCATGAAGTCATCTCCCATGAATTCTACAAAATAGCCGATAAGTCCTCTACTTTGGCAAGGCTAGCTTTTCCTCATCTTATTTGCCATCTATGTTACTCAGCTGGAGTTATCATAGAAGGAGACATCCTCATTGAGGAGGACAAGCCCATCACTAAGAAAAGGATGGAGCAAACAAGAGAGCCCACTCATGGAACCTAAGAAACGCATGAGGAAGCTCATCACCAAGAAATCCCGGAGATGCCTCAAGGGATGCACTTTCTTCCCAACAACTATTGGGAACAACTCAACACTTCCTTAGAAGATTTGAGTTACAATGTGGATCAATTAAGGGTGGAACATCAAGAGCACTCCATCATTCTCCATGAAATTATAGAAGATCAAAGAGCAATGAGGGAGGAGCAACAAAGGCAAGGAAGGGACATAGAAGAGCTTAAGGACATCATTGGTCCTTCAAGAAGAAGATGCCACTAAGATGGATTCATTCCTTGTTCTTATTTTTTCTGTTTTTCGTTTTTATCTATGTTTTGTGTCTCTACTTCATGATCATTAGTATGTAGTAACTATGTCTTAAAGCTATGAATAAATTCCACAAATCCTTCACCTCTCTTAAATGAAAAATGTTTTTAATTCAAAAGAACAAGAAGTACATAAATTTTGAAAATTGTCCTTGAATTTAGTTTAATTATATTGATGTGGTGACAATACTTTTTGTTTTCTGAATGAATGCTTGAACAGTGCATAATTTTGATCTTGTTGTTTATGAATGTTAAAATTGTTGGCTCCTGAAAGAATGATTAACAAAGAGAAATGTTATTTACAATCTGAAAAATCATGAAAATTGATTCTTGAAGCAAGAAAAAGCAATGAAAAAGCAAAGCTTGCGAAAAAAAATATTTTGGCGAAAAAAATTATAAAGAAAAAGAAAAAGCAAACAGAAAAAGCCAATAGCCTTTAAAACCAAAAGGCAAGGGTAAAAAGGATCCAAGGCTTTGAGCATCAATGGATACGAGGGCCCAAGGAAATAAAATACAGGCCTAAGTGGCTAAATCAAGCTGTCCCTAACCATGTGCTTGTGGCATGCAGGTCCAAGTGAAAAGCTTGAGACTGAGTGGTTAAAGTCGTGATCCAAGGTAAAAAGAGTGTGCTTAAGAGCTCTGGACACCTCTAACTGGGGACTCTAGCAAAGCTGAGTCACAATCTGGAAAGGATCACCCAGTCATGTGTCTGTGGCATTTATGTATCCGGTGGTAATACTGGAAAACAAAATGCTTAGGGCCACGGCCAAGACTTAGAAAAGTAGCTGTGTTCAAGAATCAACAAACTTAACTAGGAGAATCAATAACACTATCTGAAATTCTAAGTTCCTATAGAAGCCAATCATTCTAAACTTCAAAGGAAAAAGTGAAATGCCAAAACTGTTCAGAAGCAAAAAGCTACAAGTCCCGCTCATCTAATTAGAATTAATATTCATTGATATTTTGGGATTTATAGTATTTTCTCTTCTTTTTATCCTAATTAATTTTTAGTTGCTTGGGGACAAGCAACAATTTAAGTTTGGTGTTGTGATGAGCGGATAATTTATACGCTTTTTGGCATTATTTTTTAGGTAGTTTTTAGTATGATCTAGTTACTTTTAGGGATGTTTTCATTAGTTTTTATGCTAAATTCACATTTCTGAACTTTACTATGAGTTTGTGTGTTTTTCTGTGATTCAGGTATTTTCTGGCTGAAATTGAGGGACCTGTGCAAAACTCTGATAAAAGGCTGATAAAGGACTGCCGATGCTGTTGGATTCTGACCTCCCAGCACTCGAAATGGATTTTCTGGAGCTACCAAACTCCAAATGGCGCGCTCTTAATGGCATTGGAAAGTAGACATCCAGAGCATTCCAGAAATATATAATAGTCCATACTTTATTCGTAATTAGATGACGTAAACTGGTGCCCAACGCCAGTTCTATGCTGCATTCTGGAGTCAAATGCCAGAAACACGTCACGAACCAGAGTTGAACGCCCAAAACACGTTACAACTTGGCGTTCAACTCCAAGAGAAGCCTCAGCTTGTGGATAGATGAAGCTCAGCCCAAGCACACACCAAGTGGGCCCCAGAAGTGAATTTCTGCATTAATTACTTACTTCTGTAAACCCTAGTAGCTAGTCTAATATAAATAGGACTTTTTACTATCATATTAGACATCTTGGATTGTATTTTTGATCCTGTGATCACGTTTGGGGGCTGGCCATTCGGCCATGCCTGGACCTTCATCACTTATGTATTTTTAACGGTGGAGTTTCTACACACCATAGATTAAGGGTGTGGAGCTCTGCTATACCTCAAGTTTCAATGCAAGTACTACTATTTTCTATTCAATTCGACTTATTCTTATTCTAAGATATTCATTGCACTTCAACATGATGAATGTGATGATCCGTGACACTCATCATCATTCTCACCTATGAACGCGTGACTGACAACCACTTCCGTTCTACCTTAGACCGGGCGCATATCTCTTGCAATCCTTAATCAGAATCTTCGTGGTATAAGCTAGAATTGATTGCAGCATTCATGGGAATCCGGAAAGTCTAACCTTGTCTATGGTATTTCGAGTAGGATTCCGGGATTGAATGACTATGACGAGCTTCAAACATGCAATTGCTGGGTGGTGCACGAAATTGCAATTACACTTTTGCAATTCGCACGACTAACCAGCAAGTGCACTAGGTCGTCAAAGTAATACCTTACGTGAGTAAGGGTCGATCCCACGAAGATTATTGGTTTGAAGCAAGCTATGTTTATTTTATTATTCTTAGTCAGGATTTCAATTAAAATTATCAGTTGAATTATTAGAAAAATAAAAGAGCGTGAATTAATTACTTGTAATGCAGTAATGGAGAATATGTTGGGGTTTTGGAGATGCTTTGTCCTCTGAATCCCTGCAATATAATATTCAACTCAATAACATAATTGCAAAGTTCCTTCCATGGCAAGCTCTATGTAGGGTGTCACCGTTGTCAATGGCTACTTCCCATCCTCTCAGTGAAAATGGTCCAGATGCTCTGTCACAGCACGGCTAATCATCTGTCGGTTCTCAATCAGGTTGGAACAGAATCCAATGATTCTTTTGCGTCTGTCACTAACACCCAGCCTTCAGGAGTTTGAAGCTCGTCACAGTCATTCAATCCCAGAATCCTACTCGGAATACCACAGACAAGGTTAGACTTTCCGGATTCTCATGAATGCCGTCATCACTCCAGCTTATACCACGAAGATTCTGATTAAGGAATCTAAGAGATATTCATTCAATCTGATGTAGAACGGAGGTGGTTGTCAGACACACATTCATTGGTTGAGGAAGGTGATGAGTGTCACGGATCATCACCTTCTCCATAATTAAGCGCGAATGAACATCTTAGATAGGAACACGCATATGTGAATGGAAAAATATAAGTAATTGCATTAATTCATCGATACGCTGCAGAGCTCCTCACCCCCAACAATGGAGTTTAGAGACTCATGCCGTCAAAGAGTATGTAGTTCAGATCTGAAAATGTCATGAGGTACAAAATAAGTCTCTAAAAGTTGTTTAAATAGTAAACTAGTAACCTAGGTTTACAGAAAATGAGTAAACTAAGATAATTGGTGCAGAAATCCACTTCTGGGGCCCACTTGGTGTGTGCTGGGGCTGAGACTTAAGCCTCTCACGTGCTTGGGCTGTTTCTGGAGTTGAACGCCAGGTTGTAACGTGTTTTGGGCGTTGAACTCCAACTTGTAACCTGTTTCTAGCGCTGGACGCCAGACTGCAACGTGGAACTGGCGTTGAACGCCAGTTTACGTTGTCTATCTTTGCGCAAAGTATGGACTATTATATATTGTTGGAAAGCCCGGGATGTCTACTTTTCAACCCAATTGAGAGCGCGTCAAACAATCCATTCCGAGTGCAGGGAGGTCAGGATCCAACAGCATCAGCAGTCCTTTTTCAGCCTAACTCAGATTTTTGCTTAGCTCCCTCAATTTCAGCCAGAAAATACCTGAAATCACAGAAAAATACACAAACTCATAGTAAAGTCCAGAAATATGATTTTTGCCTAAAAAATAATAAAATTCTATTAAAAACTAATTAAAACATACTAAAATCTACATGAAATTAACCCCAAAAAGCGTATAAAATATCCGCTCATCACAACACCAAACTTAAACTGTTGCTTGTCCCCAAGCAACTAGAAGAATAAAATAGGATAAAAAGAAGTTAAGAAGCAATAATATCTCATAGTTTCAAGTGAGGCTCAGGTTTTAGTTAGATGAGCGGGGCTAGTAGCTTTTTGTTTCTGAACAGTTTTGGCATCTCACTTTATCCTTTGAAATTCAGAATGATTGGCATCTGTAGGAACTCAGGATTCCGATAGTATTATTGATTTTCCTAGTGTAGTAGGTTGATTCTTGAATACAGTTACTTTATGAGTCTTGGCCGTGGCCCTAAGCACTTTGTTTTCCAGTATTACCACCGGATACTTAAATGCCACAGACACATAATTTGGGTGAACCTGTTCAGATTGTGACTTAGCTTTGCTAAAGTCCCCAATTAGAGGTGTCCAGAGCTCTTAATCACACTCTTTTGCCTTGGATCACGACTTTAACCACTTAGTCTCAAGCTTTTCACTTGGACCTGCATGCCACAAGCACATGGTTAGGGACAGCTTGATTTAGCCGCTTAGGCCTGGAATTACTTCCTTGGGCCCTCCTATCCACTGATGCTCAAAGCCTTGGATCCTTTTCACCCTTGCCTTTTGGTTTTAAGGGCTATTGGCTTTTTTCTTTTTCTTGATCCAATGATTCCTTGTAAAAATTTTTTTTTTCACTGCTTTTTCTTTCTTCAAGAATCAAATTCATGATTTTTCAGATCATCAATAATATTTTTCGTGTTCCTCATTCTTTCAGGAGCCAACATTCGTAAAATTTAAGATACAAATTATGCACTGTTCAAGCATTCATTTAGAGAACAAAAGGTATTGCCACCACATATAATTAATTATAATTTTTATTATTAAGAACTTGAAAAATATAAATTACTTCTTTATTCTAATTATCTACTATTTTATTCATGTTTGATGATGATTAGAAAAATAAATTATAACTTAATTGGAAATAAAACCAGAATAGATATGCTAATTACTACTACTGTATAACTTCTAAGGTAAATTCCTATAATAACACTATCACAGAGTTAAAGCTAAAATTAGAACTCAACAACCTGTATTTTGGGAAGTGAATGTTCCTCTGATCTGTGGGGTGCTTGGTCCTTCAAGGATTAATTTCTGGCGCTTCAGCTCCCTTAAGTCACGCCCTTGCTCTTCTTGTTCCCTAAGCAATTTGCAAAGCATGCTACTTTGATTGTTCTGTTCTTCCTTTATTTGGTTCATAACTTCTTGCAACTTGGAAACAGATGCCTCAAAATGTTCCCAATATTCGAATTGAGGAAGTTTTGGGAGGAATTCTTGTGCTCTCCTCTTGATTGGATCATCCTGCAGCTGTTGTCTTTCCATTGATATTTTAGTGATTGGCCGCTCAATTGAGATATACTCAGTTATTCCCATCTTCACTTCGGCATCTCTGCAGAGCATAGAAATTAAGCTTGGATAGGCCAATTTGGCATCCTTGGAGTTCTTGTTTGCTATTTTGTAGAGTTCACACGAGATTAGTTGATGAACTTCTACTTCTCTTCCCAACATGATGCAGTGAATCATCATTGCTATTTTAACAGTAACTTTAAAACGGTTGCTGGTGGGCAATATAGAACGCCCAATAAAGTCCAGCCAGCCTCTGGCAACTGGTTTGAGATCTTCTCTCTTGAGTTGATTTGGGATGCCAGTGGTGCTGGTGGTCCACCTGGCTCCAGGGATGCATATATCCTCTATAATCTTGTCCAGGCCTTTGTTTACCCTCATCATTCTCCTATTAAAGGAGTCTGGGTCATCTTTCAGTTCGGGAAGCTTAAAGATCTCCCTGATTTTGTCAGGATGGATGTGAACAATCTTTCCTCTGACTAAGGTCCGATGGTCATAGAGGGCAGCTCCAATTATTCTTTGCCTGTCTGTCTGCCACAGATTAGCATAGAACTCCTGAACCATATTCCTTCCCACTTTTGTTTCAGGATTAGCTAGGATTTCCCAGTTCCTGTTTCGAATTTGTTCTTGGATCTCCGGATATTCATCTTCTTTTAGATCGAACTTGACTTCCGGGATCACTGATCTTAGACCCATTATTTTGTAGTAATGGTCTGAATGTTCTTTAGTCAAGAACTTCCCTTGATTCTGAAGTGGTTTTGGAATACTCTCTTTCTTGCCTCTTGGGGTGGGTTGTTTTCCTTTAGGGGCCATGATCAAAGTGAGTATGTTTTTGTGATCACGGATAAGCACACCAAACTTAGAGGTTTGATTGTCCTCAAGCAAAAGAAAAGAAAGGAGAGGGATAGGAGGAGAGCAAGTGTTGAATGGTGGATGATGAGAGGGGCGCCGAATGTGGATATAAAGGGAGGGAGGGTGTTTTTCAAAAATAAGAAGAAAAGATAAGATAGAAGATATGATTTATAAAAGATAAATATGATAAGAAAAATATATAATTAAAAAATTGTTAATGATATTTGGAAAAGATAAATTTGAATTTTAATTTTGAAAGAAGATTTTTAAAAGATAATTGAGTTTTGAAAAACTTTAAAAAAAAGTTGGATTGGATTGGAAAACAATTTGTCTTTATGGATTAAGATGCATTTAATATTTTTGAAAAAGGATTTTAGAAATTAGGGTTTTTAGAAATTAGGATTAAAATTTTTGGAATTGAAGGATGATATTTTGAAACATGTTTATGCAAGAAATCATGAATTGAAATATAAAAATTAGAAAATTTGTGAAGAAAAACGAATTTTACCTCCTCCCCACCATTCTGGCGTTAAACGCCCAAACGCTGCATGTTTTGGGCGTTTAATGCCCAATTGCTGCTTCTCCTGGGCGTTCAACGCCCAGCTATTGCTTCTTTCTGGCGTTGAACGCCAGGAAGTCCTTTGTCACTGGGCGTTTTTTTGAACGCCCAGGATGCTGTCAATCTGGCGTTAAACGCCCAAAAGGTGCTTCTTTCTGGCGTTCAATGCCCAGAAGATGCACCTTTCTGGTGTTTAACGCCCAGATGGCTACCCTTACTGGCGTCGAACGCCCAGTGGGTGCTTCTTTTGGGCGTTCAACGCCCAAACTGTTTCTTACTGGCTTTTTCACGCCAGTGAGCTTCCAAATTCCCTTGTAACTTTGTGAATTCAAGCAATTGCTATTTTACCTTGAAGATACTTTGACATATACCGATAAAAATCAATTAATTAACAAATAAACTTTGTAAATGGCTGGGTTGCCTCCTAGCAAGCGCTTCTTTATTGTCATTAGCTGGACTATTACTGAGCTTTAATCAAGCCTCAGTTTTGAGCATTCTTGCTCAAAATTGCCTTCAAGATAATGTTTGACTCCCTGTCCATTAACAATGAACTTTTTATTAGAATCATTATCCTGAAGCTCTACGTATCCATATGGTGATACGTTTGTGATCACATATGGACCTCTCCACTGGGACTTCAATTTCCCGGGGAATAATTTGAGCCTAGAATTAAATAGCAGAAATTTCTGCCCTGGCTCAAAGACTCTGGATGACAATTTCTTATCATGCCATCTTTTTACTTTCTCTTTGTATATTTTTGCATTCTCGAAAGCATTGAGTCTAAATTCCTCTAGCTCATTTAACTGGAGCAATCATTTTTCTCCAGCTAACTTGGCATCAAGGTTCAGGAATCTGGTTGCCCAGTAGGCCTTATATTCCAGTTCCACTGGCAAGTGACATGCCTTTCCATACACAAGATTGTATGGAGAGGTCCCTATAGGGGTCTTGAATGCTGTTCTGTATGCCCACAGAGCATCATCCAAGCTTCTTGCCCAATCCCTTCTACGGTTAATTACAGTCCATTCCAGGATTCTTTTGAGTTCTTTATTTGAGACTTCAGCTTGCCCATTAGTCTATGGGTGATATGGAGTGGCCACCCTGTGGCTAACTCCATAACGAACCAAAGTAGAATAGAGCTGTTTATTGCAGAAATGAGTGCCCCATCACAGATTAGTACTCTAGGGGTGCCAAATCTACTGAAGATGTGTTTCTAGAGGAATTTAACACTGTCTTAGTGTCATTAGTGGGTGTAGCAATAGCTTCTACCCATTTGGATACATAATCCACCGCCACCAGAATATAAGTGTTTGAGTATGATGGTGGGAAAGGTCCCATTAAGTCAATACCCCATACATCAAACAACTCAATCTCCAAGATCCCTTGTTGAGGCATGGCATAACTGTGAGGCAGATTGCCAGATCTTTGGCAACTGTCGCAATTAAGCACAAACACTCGGGAATCTTTATAGAGAGTAGGCCAGTAGAAGCCACATTGGAGGACTCTTGTGGCTGTTCGCTCACTTCCAAAATGTCTTCCATACTGTGATCCATGGCAGTGCCATAGGATCCTCTGCGCTTCTTCTTTAGGCACACATCTACGGATTACTCCGTCTGCACATCTCTTGAAGAGATATGATTCATCCCAAAGATAGTACTTTGCATCCGTGATCAACTTCTTTGATTGCTGCCTACTGTACTCTTTGGGTATGAACCTTACTGCCTTGTAGTTTGCAATGTCTGCAAACCATGGCACTTCCTGGATGGCAAAGAGTTGCTCATCCGGAAAGGTTTCAGAGATCTCAGTAAGAGGGAGGGACGCCCCTTCTACTGGTTCTATTCGGGATAGGTGATCTGCTACTTGGTTTTTTGTCCCTTTTCTGTCTCTTATTTCTATATCAAACTCTTACAGAAGCAACACCCATCTGATAAGTCTGGGTTTTGAATCCTGCTTTGTGAGTAGATATTTAAGAGCAGCATGATCAGTGTACATAATCACTTTTGATCCTACTAAATAGGATCTAAACTTGTCAATAGCGTAAACCACTGCAAGCAGCTCTTTTTCTGTGGTTGTGTAATTCTTCTGTGCGTCATTTAAAACACGACTGGCATAGTAAATAACGTGCAGAAGCTTGTCATGTCTCTGTCCCAACACTGCACCAATGGCATGGTCACTAGTATCACACATTAATTCAAATGGTAATGTCCAGTCTGGTGCAGAGATGATTGGTGCTGTGACCAGCTTAGCTTTCAGAGTCTCAAACGCCCGCAGACACTTCTTATCAAAGATAACTTGCGTGTCAACAGCTAGCAGATTACTTAGAGGTTTGGCGATTTTTGAAAAATCCTTTATAAAGCTCCTATAGAATCCTGCATGCCCAGAAAGCTTCTGATTGCCTTAACATTGGCTGGTGGTGGTAATTTTTCAATTACCTCTACCTTAGCTTGATCCACCTCTATTCCTCTGTTCGAGATTTTGTTCCCAAGGACAATTCCTTCAGTCACCATAAAGTGACATTTCTCCCAGTTTAAAACTAGGTTAGTCTCTTGGCATCTCTTTAGAACAAGTGCTAGATGGTCAAGACAGGAGCTGAATGAGTCTCCAAATACTCAAAAGTCATCCATGAAAACTTCCAGAAATTTTTCCACCATATCAGAGAAAATTGAGAGCATGCACCTTTGAAAGGTTGCAGGTGCATTGCACAAGCCAAATGGTATCCTTCTGTATGCAAATACTCCAGATGGACATGTGAATGCCATTTTCTCTTGATCTTTTGGATCTACTGCAATTTGATTATAACCTGAATATCCATCCAGGAAGCAATAGTATTCATGACCTGCTAGTCTTTCTAGCATCTGGTCTATGAATGGTAAAGGAAAATGATCCTTTCTGGTAGCTGTATGATCCTTTCTAGTAGCTGTATTGAGCCTTCTATAATCAATACACATATGCCACCCTATAACTGTTCTTGTAGGAACCAGTTCATTTTTTTCATTATGAACCACTGTCATGCCACCTTTCTTAGGGACGACTTGGACAGGGCTTACCCAGGGGCTATCAGAAATAGGATAAATAATCCCAGCCTCTAGTAATTTAGTGACCTCTTTCTGCACTACCTCCTTCATGGCTGGATTCAGCCGCCTTTGTGGTTGAACCACTGGCTTGGCGTCACCCTCCAGTAAGATCTTGTGCATGCATCTGGCTGGGCTAATGCCCTTGAGATCACTGATGGGCCACCCAAGAGCTGTCTTGTGTGTCCTTAGCACTTGAATTAGTGCTTCCTCTTCCTGTGGCTCTAAGGTAGAGCTTATAATTACAGGTGATGAGCGGATAATTTATACGCTTTTTGGCATTGTTTTTAGGTAGTTTTTAGTAAGTTTAAGCTACTTTCAGGGATGTTTTCATTAGTTTTTATGTTAAATTCACATTTGTGGACTTTACTATGAGTTTGTGTGTTTTTCTGTGATTTCAGGTAATTTCTGGCTGAAATTAAGGGACTTGAGCAAAACTCTGAAAAAGGCTGACAAAAGGACTGCTGATGCTGTTGGAATCTGACCTCTCTGCACTCGAAATAGATTTTCTAGAGCTACAGAACTCCAATTGCGCGCTCTCAACGGCGTTGGAAAGTAGATATCCAGAGCTTTCCAGCAATATATAATAGTTTATACTTTATTCGGAAATTGACAACGTAACGTGGCGTTGAACGCCAAGTACATGCTGCTGTCTGGAGTTGAACGCCAAAAACACGTCATGATCCGGAGTTGAACGCCCAAAACACGCTATAACTCGGTGTTCAACTCCAAGAAAAGCCTCAGCTCGTGGATAGACCAAGCTCAGCCCAAACATACACCAAGTGGGCCCCGGAAGTGGATTTATGCATCAATTACTTACTTCTGTAAACCCTAGTAGCTAGTTTATTATAAATAGAACTCTTTACTATCATATTATCATCTTGGTTTTGATCCTGGATTGTATTTTGATCCAGTGACCACGTTTTGGGGGCTGGCCATTCGGCCATGCCTGAACCTCTTTCACTTATGTATTTTCAACGGTGGAGTTTCTGCACACCATAGATTAAGGGTGTGGAGCTCTGCTGTACCTCAAGTTTCAATACAATTACTATTACTTTCTATTCAATTCTCTTTTATTCTTATTCCAAGATATACGTTGCACTTAACTTTGATGAATGTGATGATCCGTGACACTCATCATCATTCTCACCTATGAACGCGCGTGACTGACAACCACTTCCGTTCTACTCTTGGCCGGGCGCATATCTCTTAGATTCCTCAACAGAATCTTCGTGGTATAAGCTAGATAGATGGCGGTATTCATGAGGATCCGAAAAGTCTAAACCTTGTTTGTGGTATTCTGAGTAGGATTCTGGGATTGAATGACTGTGACGAGCTTCAAACTCTTGAAGGCTGGGCGTGATGACAAACGTAAAAGAATCAAGGGATTCTATTCCAACCTGATTGAGAACCGACAGATGATTAGCCGTGCTGTGACAGAGCATAGGAACGTTTTCACTGAGAGGATGGGATGTAGCCATTGACAACAGTGATGCCCTACATACAGCTTGCCATGGAAAGGAGTAAGAAGGATTGGATGAATGTAATAAGAAAGTAGAGATTCAAGAGGAGCACAACATCTCCATATGCCTATCTGAAATTTCCACTATTGATTTACATAAGTATCTCTATCCATTTTATTTTCTGTTTATTTTTATTAATCATATTTGATTTTATAAATTCCATAATTTTATCCTCCTGACTGGGATTTACAAGATGACCATAGCTTGCTTCATACCAACAATCTCTGTGGGATCGACCCTTACTCACGTAAGGTATTACTTGGACGACCCAGTGCACTTGCTGGTTAGTTGTGCGAAGTTGTAAACCATGGCATTGACACCAAGTTTTTGGAGCCATTACCTGGGATTGTTGAAGTGAAAAGCATGAATCACAATTTCATCCACCAACAGGAAAGGTATCACCTTCTCCCAGAAATGCATATTTCAGGGATGGTGGTAATGGTTTAAGCTCGGGTTTGGGAGGTTTCTCCTCTTCCTGAGGGATTTTCAGAGGTTCTATTATTTTCTCTGGTTCCTCCAGATCAGGCTAAACATCTTTAAAGATATCCTCTAGCTCTAATTCAAGACTCTCAGCCATATTGACTTCTTTTACCAGAGAGTCAATAATATCAACGCTCATGCAGTCGTTTTGGGTGTCTGGATGCTGCATGGCTTTGAGAACATTCAACTTGAACTCATCCTCATTGACTCTCAGGGTTACTTCCCCTTTTTGAACATCAATGAGGGTTCGGCCAGTTGCTAGAAAAGGTCTTCCCAGAATGAGAGTTGCACTATTGTGCTCCTCCATTTCCAGCACCACAAAGTCAGTGGGAAAGGCAAATGGCCCAACTTTGACAATCATGTCTTCAATCACGCTTGATGGGTATTTAATGGAGCCATCAGCAAGTTGAAGACATATCCGGGTTGGTTTAACTTCATCAGTCAACCCAAGCTTTTCGATAGTAGCTGCAGGTATTAGATTAATACTTGCCCCAAGATCACATAGAGCTTGCTTGGTACAAGTACCTTCTAATGTGCATGGTATCATAAAGCTTCCTGGATCCTTAAGCTTCTCAGGTAAGCTTTTTCAGAATGACTGCACTGCATTCTTCAGTGAGGTAAACTTTCTCAGTTTCCCTCCAATCCTTCTTATGACTTAAGATCTCTTTCATGAACTTGGCATAAGAGGGTATTTGCTCAAGTGCCTCTGCAAACAGAATCTTTATTTCAAGAGTTCTGAGATAGTCTACAAAGCGGGTAAATTGCTTATCCTGTTCTGCTTGGCGGAGTTTCTGAGGATAAGGCATTTTGGCTTTATATTCCTCAACCTTAGTTGTTGTAGGTTTATTGCCTACAGATGTGGGTTGAGAAGCCCTTTTAGAGGGGTTGTTATCAGCACTTGTATGTGTCTGATCTCCCACTGGCGTTTGAATGCCAGGGGTGGAAGCAAGAGTGGCGTTAGACGCCAGCTCCTTATCTGTTTCTGGCGTTTGAACGCCAGAACTGTGCTTCCTTTGGGTGTTCAACGCCGATTCATTGCTTGTTTCTGGCGTTGAACGCCAGAACTGAGCATGGTCTAGGCGTTCAGCGCCAGCTTTCCACCCATTTTATGGCTTTTGAACGCCAGAGTTATTCCTCTCTGGGCTCTGACTATCCTCAGATGGATTTTGGGTGGTTTGCTCATTTCTTAGCTTCCTGCTACCTTGAAATGAGGTATTTAATATCTTTCCACTTCTTAATTAGACTGCTTGGCATTCTTCTGTTATTTGTTTTGATAACTGCTATTTTGTTTGCTTTAACTGTACTTTCATATTTTTGTTAGCCATTCTTGTTTCTTGTAGTATCTCCTTGAATTCGGCTAACTGTTTTGTTAGAAAATCTAATTGCTGATTGAATTCAGCAGCTTGATCTGCAGGACTGAGTTCAGCAGTTACTGTTTTAGCCTCTTTGTTGATGGAAGATTCCCTGCTTAGGTACAGATGCTGATTTCTGGCAACTGTATCAATGAGCTCTTGAGCTTCTTCTATTGTCTTCCTCATGTGTATAGATCCACCAGCTGAGTGGTCTAGAGAAATTTGAGCTCTTTCTGTAAGCCCATAGTAGAAGATGTCTAATTGCACCCATTCTGAAAACATTTTAGAGGGGCATTTTCTTAGCATCTCTCTGTATCTCTCCCAGGCATCATAAAGGGATTCATTATCTCCTTGTTTGAAGCCTTGGATGCTTAGCCTTAGCTGTGTCATCCATTTTGGAGGAAAATAGTGATTCAGGAATTTTTCTGACAGTCATTTCCATGTCTTTATGTTGTCCTTAGGTTGGTTATTTAACCACCTCTTAGCTTGGTCTTTTACAGCAAATGGGAACAGTAATAGCCTGTTGATGAGCGGATAATTTATACGCTTTTTGGCATTATTTTTATATAGTTTTTAGTAAGTTTGAGCTACTTTTAGGGATGTTTTCATTAGTTTTTATGTTAAATTCACATTTCTGGACTTTACTATGAGTTTGTGTGTTTTTCTGTGATTTTAGGTAAATTCTGGCTGAAATTGAGGGACTTGAGCAAAACTCTGAAGAAGGCTGACAAAAGGACTGCTGATGCTGTTGGAATCTGACCTCCCTGCACTCGAAATGAATTTTCTGGAGCTACAGAACTCCAAATGGCGCGCTCTCAACGGCGTTGGAAAGTAGACATCCAGAGCTTTCTAGCAATATATAATAGTCCATACTTTATTCGGAGATTGACGACGTAACTTGGCGTTGAACGCCAAGTACAAGCTGCTGTCTGGAGTTAAACGCCAGAAAAGCGTCATGATCCGGAGTTGAACGCCCAAAACACGTCATAACTCGGAGTTCAACTCCAAGAGAAGCCTCAGCTCGTGGATTGATCAAGCTCAGCCCAAACATACACCAAGTGGGCCCCGGAAGTGGATTTATGCATCAATTACTTACTCATGTAAACCCTAGGAGCTAGTTTATTATAAATAGAACATTTATCTATTGTATTAGACATCTTGGGACGATTAGTTCTCAGATCAGGAGGGCTGGCCATTCGGCCATGTCTGAACCTTTTACTTATGTATTTTCAACGGTGGAGTTTCTGCACACCATAGATTAAGGGTGTGGAGCTCTGCTGTACCTCAAGTATTAATACAATTCCAGTTTCTTTTATTCAAATCTCTCTTATTCTTATTCCAAGATATTCATTCGTACCCAAGAACATGATGAATGTGATGATAAGTAACCCTCATTATCATTCTCACTTATGAACGCACGTGATTGACAACCACTTCCGTTCTACATGCAACCGAGCTTGAATGTGTATCTCTTAGATTCCCCAACAGAATCTTCGTGGTATAAGCTAGATAGATGGCGGCATTTATGAGGATCCGAAAAGTCTCACCTTGTCTGTGGTATTCCGAGTAGGATCCTGGGAATCCGGAAAGTCTAACCTTGTCTATGGTATTCCGAGTAGGATTCCGGTAATGAATGACTGTGACGTGCTTCAGACTCGCAAGTGCTGGGCGTTAGTGACAGACGCAAAAGAATCAAGGGATTCTATTCCAGTAGGAGCGGGAACCAACCAGTGATTAGCCGTGCTATGACAGAGCGCGTGAGCGTAGTTTTCACTGCGAGGATGGGATGTAGCCATCAACCATGGGTGATGCCTCCAGACGATTAGCCATGCGAGTGACAGCCGCAGAGGATCATTTTCCCGAGAGGATTGAAAGTAGCCACCGCTGATGGTGAACCCCTATACATAGCTTGCCATGGAAAGGAGTAAGAAGGATTGAGTTAAAGAAGTGGGAAAGCAGGCGTCCTTGAGCCATACAGTATCTCCATTCGCTTATCTGAAATTCCCACCAATGAATCTGCATAAGTATTCTATCCCTTTTATTATTTATTTTCTTATTTCTATTTTCGAAACCATAAATCAATTTAATCTGCCTAACTGAGATTTACAAGGTGACCATAGCTTGCTTCATACCAACAATCTCTGTGGGATCGACCCTTACTCGCGTAAGGTTTATTACTTGGACGACCCAGTACACTTGCTGGTTAGTTGAACGGAGTTGTGTCCACTCGTGCCAATTTCAAATTCCATAATTTTACAATGAAAACAACTTTAAGAATAGTGATCACAATTTCGTCCACCAAGTTTTTGGCGCCGTTGCCGGGGATTGTTCGAGTATGGACAACTGACGGTTCATCTTGTTGCTCAGATTAGGTAATTTTCTTTTCAAAAATCTTTTTCAAAATTTTTCTTTTCTTGTTCGTTTTCACAAACTTTATTTTCGAAAAAAAATAATAATAAAAATCCAAAAAAAATCATAAAATCATAAAAACCAAAAATATTTTGTGTTCTTGTTTGAATCTTGAGTCAATTTTTAAGTTTGGTGTCAATTGCATGCTTTAAAAATTTTTTCTTGCATTTTTCGAAAATCTCATGCATTCATAGTGTTCTTCATGATCTTCAAGTTGTTCTTGACAAGTCTTCTTGTTTGATCTTGATGATTTCTTGTTTTGTGCTGTTTGTTGTTTTTCATGTGCATTTTTTGTTTATTAGAGTCCATGCATTAAAGATTTCTAAGTTTGGTGTCTTGCATGTTTTCTTTGCATCAAAAATTTTTCAAAATTATGTTCTTGATGTTCATCATGATCTTCAAAGTGTTCTTGGTGTTCATCTTGACATTCATAGTGTTCTTGCATGCATCTTGTGTCTTGATCCAAAATTTTCATGTTTTGGGTCATTTTTGTGTTTTTCATTAAAAATTCAAAAATAAAAAAAAATATCTTTTCCTCATTTTTCTCCAAATTTTCGAAAATTTGAGTTGACTTAGTCAAAAATTTTCAAAATTAGTTGTTTCTTACAAGTCAAAGTCAAATTTTTAATTTTAAAAATCTTATCTTTTCAAAATCTTTTTCAAAAATCATATCTTTTTCATTTTTTTTCGAAAATTTCAAAAATCTTTTTCAAAATATTTTCAAAATCTTTTTCTTATTTTTATAACAAATTTTCGAAAATTAGCTAACAATTAATGTGATTGGTTCAAAAATTTAAAGTTTGTTACTTTCTTGTTAAGAAAGGTTCAATCTTTAAGTTCTAGAATCTTATCTTTTAGTTTCTTGTTAGTTAAGTCAATTTTAAAATTAAATCTTTTTATCTTTTATCTTATCTTTTTCAAAAATCTTATCTTTTTCAAAATTTGGTTTCAAAATATCTTATCTAACTTCTTATCTTCTTATCTTTTTCAAAATTTGAATTCAAATCTTTTTCAATCAACTAACTAACTCTTTGTTTGTTTCTTATCTTTTTCAAAACCACCTAACTACTCTTCCCTCTCTAAATTTTCGAAAATACCTCTCTCTTTTTCAAAAATTCTTTTTTGTTTTAAATTTTAATTTTAATTATATTTTGTCTTTGAATTTCGAAAATTACTAACCTCTTTTTCAAAAATTATTTTCGAAATTTCTCTTTTCTTCTCTTATTCTATTTAATTAATTAATTACTAACACTTCTCTTCACCTCTCTTCATCTAAGAATCCGAACTTCTTATATCCCTTGTATTTGGATTCTTCTTCCCCCCTTTCTTCTTCTACTGACATAAAGGAATCTCTATACTGTGACATAGAGGATTCCTCTTTCTTTTCTTGTTTTCTTCTCTTTCATATGAGCAGGAACAGGGGAAAAGGCACTCTTGTTGAAATTGATCCAGAACCTGAAAGGACTCTGAAGAGAAAACTAAGAGAAACTAAATTACAACAATCCAGAAATAACCTTTCAGAAATTTTCGAACAAGAGAAGGAGATGGCAGCCGAAAATAATAATAATAATGCAAGGAGAATGCTTGGTGACTTCACAAAGCCAACGTCCAAGTTTGATGGAAGAAGCATCTCCATTCCTGCCATTGGAACCAATAACTTTGAGCTTAAGCCTCAACTAGTTGCTTTAATGCAACAAAACTGCAAGTTTTATGGACTTCCATCTGAAGATTCTTATCAGTTTTTAACTGAGTTCTTGCAGATCTGTGAGACTGTAAAAACGAATGGAGTTAATCCTGAAGTCTACAGACTCATGCTTTTCCCTTTTGCTGTAAGAGACAGAGCTAGAATATGGTTGGATTCACAACCTAAGGATAGCCTGGACTCCTGGGATAAGCTGGTCACTGCCTTCTTGGATAAATTCTTTCCTCCTCAAAAGCTGAGCAAGCTAAGAGTGGATGTTCAAACCTTCAAACAAAAAGATGGTGAATCCCTCTATGAAGCTTGGGAAAGGTACAAGCAGTTGACCAAAAGATGTCCATCTGACATGTTTTCAGAATGGACCCTATTAGATATATTCTATTATGGTCTCTCTGAATTTTCGAAAATGTCATTGGACCATTCTGCAGGTGGATCTATTCACCTGAAGAAAATGCCTGAAGAGGCTCAAGAACTCATTGACATGGTTGCAAACAACCAATTCATGTACACTTCTGAGAGAAATTTCGTGAATAATGGGATACCTCAGAAGAAAGGAGTTCTTGAAATTGATGCTCTGAATGCCATATTGGCTCAGAACAAAGAGTTGACTCAACAGGTCAACATGATCTCTCAAAATCTGAATGGGCTGCAACATGCATCCAACAGTACTAGAGAGGCAGCTTCTGAAGAAGCTTATGATCCTGAAAACCCTGCCATGGCAGAGGTTAATTACATGGGTGAACCTTATGGAAACACCTATAACCCATCATGGAGAAATCATCCAAATTTCTCCTGGAAGGATCAACAAAAGCCTCAACAAGGCTTTAACAATGGGGGACGCAATAGGCTGAGTAATGGTAAGCCATATCCATCATCCTCTTAGCAACAGACAGAGAGTTCTGAACAAAACACTTCTAATCTAGCCAATATAGTCTCTGATCTGTCAAGGGCCACTTTCAGTTTCATGAATGAAACAAGATCCTCCATCAGAAATTTGGAGGCACAAGTGGGCCAGCTGAGTAAGAAAGTCATTGAAACTCCTCCTAGTATTCTCCCAAGTAATACAGAAGAGAATCCAAAAGGAGAGTGCAAGGCCATTGATTTAGTCAATGTGGCCGAATGCACAAGGGAGGAGGAGGACGAAAATCCTAGTGAGGAAGACCTCCTGGGACGTCCCTCAAGCAAGAAGGAGTTTCCTATTAAGGATCCAAAGGAATCTGAGGCTCATATAGAGACCGTAGAGATTCCATTAAATCTCCTTCTACCATTCATGAGCTCTGAAGACTATTCATCCTCTGAAGAGGATGAAGATGTGACTGGAGAGCAAATTGCTCAATACTTAGGAGCTATCATGAAGCTGAATGCCAAGTTGTTTGGTAATGAGACTTGGGAAAGTGAACCTCCCTTGCTCATTAGTGAACTAGATACTTGGATTCAGAAAACTCTACCTCAAAAGAAACAAGATCCTGGCAAGTTCCTAATACCTTGTACCATAGGCACCATGAGCTTTGAAAAAGCTCTATGTGATCTAGGGTCAGGGATAAATCTTATGCCACTCTCTGTAATGGAGAAGCTGGGGATCAGAGAGGTACAACCTGCCTTGTTCTCAGTGCAATTGGCAGATAAGTCATTGAGACAAGCTTATGGAATAGTAGAGGACATGCTAGTAAAGGTTGAAGGCCTTTACATCCCTGCTGATTTCATAATCTTAGACACTAGGAAGGAAGAGGATGATTGCATCATCCTTGGAAGGCCTTTCCTAGCCACAGCAGAAGCTGTGATAGATGTCAACAGAGGTGAGTTAGTCCTTCAATTGAATGGGGACTACCTTGTGTTTAAGGCACATGGCCACCCTTCTGTGACAGAAGAGAGTAAGCATGAAGAGCTTCTCTCAGTTCAGAGTCAAGAAGAGCTCACACAGTCAAACTCTAAGTTTGGTGTTGTGAGGCCACAACCAAACTCTAAGTTTGGTGTTCAAACCCCATATCCAAACTCTAAGTTTGGTGTTGGGACTACACACTAACATTGACCTGATCATCTTGTGGCTCCATGAGAGCCACTGTCAAGCTATTGACATTAAAGAAGCGCTTGTTGGGAGGCAACCCAATTTTAATTATCTAATTTTTATTTTATTGTTATTTTGTGTTTTATTAGGAACATGATCATGAGGAGTCACGAAAAAAATCAAAAAAATTAAAAACAGAGTCAAAAACAGAAGAAAAAAATTTTTCACCCTGGAGGTCGCGCAGACTGGCGTTCAACGCCAGTAGGATGCATCTGGCTGGCGTTCAACGCCAGAACAGAGCACCATTCTGGCGCTGAACGCCAGAAACAAGTAACATCCTGGCGCTGAACGCCAGGAATGTGCCTAGAGGAGACAAACTGGCGCTGAACGCCAGTAACAAGCATGAAACTGGCGTTCAATGCCAGAAACATGCATTACATGGGCGTTGAACGCCCAGGACGTGCACCAATGGGCGTTTAAACGCCAGAATGATGCACGAAGGCATTTTACATGCCTATATGGTGAAGGAATGGTATTTCTTTTCACCTCAGGATCTGTGGACCCACAGGATCCCCACCTACCATATTCCCACCTTACCTTTTAATCCTAATCACACTCTCCTAATCCTAAATCTCATTTTCCTACTCCGCATGTCACACTTCCCAACACCCATCACCAATCACCTCAATTCCTCTTTCCAATTACCCCATTCACCATTCACATCAACCCACTCTTCCCCATAACCCCACCTACCTTCATAAAATTCAAATTCAACTTCCCACCCATTCCCACCCAAAATGGCCGAACACCCACCCTCCCTCTCCCTATAAATACCCTTCCATTCTACTTCATTTTCACACAACACAACCTCTTCTTCTCCCACATAGCCGAACCTACCTCTCTCCCTCTCTACCATTCTTTCTTCTTCTTCTTCTTCTTCTCTTCTTTTCTTTCTTGCTCGAGGGCGAGCAAAATTTTAAGTTTGGTGTGGTAAAAGCATAAGCTTTTTGTTTTTTCATTACCATCAATGGCACCTAAGGCCGGAGCATCCTCTAAAATAGGGAAAGGGAAGACAAAAGCTTCCACCTCCGAGTCATGGGAGATGGAAAGATTCATCTCCAAGAGCCATCAAGACCACTTCTATGATGTTGTGGCAAAGAAGAAGGTGATCCCCGAGGTCCCTTTCAAGCTCAAAAAGAATGAGTATCCGGAAATCCGACATGAAATCCAAAGAAGAGGTTGGGAAGTCCTAACCAACCCCATGCAACAAGTCGGAATATTGATGGTTCAAGAGTTCTATGCCAATGCATGGATCACTAGGAACCATGATCAAAGTATGAACCCAAATCCAAAGAACTATCTCACAATGGTTCGGGGGAAATACTTAGATTTTAGTCCGGAAAATGTGAGGTTGGCGTTTCACTTGCCTATGATGTAAGGAGATGAACGCCCCTACACTAGAAGGGTCAACTTTAACCAAAGGTTGGACCAAGTCCTTATGGACATATGTGTGGAAGGAGCTTAGTGGATAATAGATTCCAAAGGCAAGCCAGTTCAACTAAGAAGACTGGATCTCAAGCCTGTGGCTAGAGGATGGTTGGAGTTCATACAACGCTCCATCATTCCTACTAGCAACCGATCTGAAGTTATTGTGGATCGGGCCATCATGATCCATAGCATCATGATTGGAGAGGAAGTAGAAGTTCATGAGGTCATCTCCAATGAACTCTACAAAATAGCCGACAAGCCCTCACCCATGGCAAGGCTAGCCTTCCCTCACCTTATATGTCATCTATGTTACTCAGCTGGAGTTATCATAGAAGAAGACACCTCCATTGAAGAGGATAAGCCCATCACCAAGAAAAGGATGGAGCAAGCAAGAGAAGCTCCTCACGGCCCTCAAGAAGTGCATGAGGAAGCTCATCATCAACAAATTCCTGAGATGCCTCAAGGAATGCACTTTCCTCCCAACAACTATTGGGAGCAACTCAACACCTCCTTAGAAGATTTGAGCCACAATGTGGAACAATTGAGGGTGGAACATCATGAGCACTCCATCATTCTCCAAGAAATAAGAGAAGACCAAAGAGCAATGAGGGAGGAGCAACAAAGGCAAGGAAGGGACATAGAAGAGCTGAAGAACATCATTGGTCCTTCAAGAAGAAGACGCCACTAGAGGTGGATTCATTCCTTGCTCTTTATTTCTTTCTGTTTTCGGTTTTTAGCATTATGTTTATCTATGTTTTGTGTCTTTATTTCATGATCATTAGTATGTAACCATGCCTTAAAGCTATGAAAAAAATCCATTAATCCTTCACCTCTCTTAAATGAAAAATGTTTTAATTTAAAAGAACAAGAAGTACATGAATTTCGAATTCATCCTTGAATTTAATTTAATTATATTGATGTGGTGACAATACTTTTTGTTTTCTGAATGAATGATTGAACAGTGCATATGTCTTTTGATATTGTTGTTTATGAGTGTTAAAATTGTTGGCTCTTGAAAGAATGATGAACAAAGAGAAATGTTATTGATAATCTGAAAAATCATGAAATTGATTCTTGAAGCAAGAAAAAGCAGTGAAAAAGCAAAGGCTTGCGAAAAAAAAATTAGAAAGAAAAAAAAAGAAGGAGCAGTAGAAAAAGCCAATAGCCCTTAAAACCAAAAGGCAAGGGTAAAAAGGATCCAAGGCTTTGAGCATCAATGGATAGGAGGGCCCAAGGAAATTAAATCCAGGCCTAAGCGGCTAAATCAAGCTGTCCCTAACCATGTGCTTGTGTCATGAAGGTCCAAGTGAAAAGCTTGAGACTGAGTGGTTAAAGTCGTGATCCAAAGCAAAAGAGTGTGCTTAAGAGCTCTGGACACCACTAACTGGGGACTCTAGCAAAGCTAAGTCACAATCTGAAAAGGTTCACCCAGTTATGTGTCTGTGGCATTTATGTATCCGGTGGTAATACTGGAAAACAAAGTGCTTAGGGCCACGGCCAAGACTCATAAGTAGCTGTGTTCAAGAATCAACATGCTTAACTAGGAGAGTCAATAACACTATCCCAAATTCTAAGTTCCCAGAGACGCCAATCACTCTGAACTTCAAAGGAAAAAGTGAGATGCCAAAACTGTTCAGAAGCAAAAAGCTACAAGTCCTGCTCATCTAATTAAATTAATATTCATTGATATTTTAGAATTTATAGTATATTCTCTTCTTTTTATCCTATTTGAATTTCAGTTGCTTGGGGACAAGCAACAATTTAAGTTTGGTGTTGTGATGAGCGGATAATTTATATGCTTTTTGGCATTGTTTTTATATAGTTTTTAGTAAGCTTGAGCTACTTTTAGGGATGTTTTCATTAGTTTTTATGTTAAATTCACATTTCTGGACTTTACTATGAGTTTGTGTGTTTTTCTGTGATTTCAGGTAAATTCTGGCTGAAATTGTGGGACTTGAGCAAAACTCTGAAGAAGGCTGACAAAAGGACTGCTGATGCTGTTGGAATCTGACCTCCCTGCACTCGAGATGGATTTTCTGGAGCTACAGAACTCCAAATGGCGCGCTCTCAACGGCGTTGGAAAGTAGACATCCAGAGCTTTCCAGCAATATATAATAGTCCATACTTTATTCGGAGATTGACGACGTAACTTGGCGTTTAACGCCAAGTACAAGCTGCTGTCTAGAGTTAAACGCCAGAAAAACGTCATGATCCGGAGTTGAACGCCCAAAACACGTCATAACTCGGAGTTCAACTCCAAGAGAAGCCTCAGCTCGTGGATTGATCAAGCTCAGCCCAAACATACACCAAGTGGGCCCCAGAAGTGGATTTATGCATCAATTACTTACTCATGTAAACCCTAGGAGCTAGTTTATTATAAATAGAACATTTATCTATTGTATTAGACATCTTGGGACGATTAGTTCTCAGATCAGGAGGGCTGGCCATTCGGCCATGTCTGAACCTTTTACTTATGTATTTTCAACGGTGGAGTTTCTGCACACCATAGATTAAGGGTGTGGAGCTCTGCTGTACCTCAAGTATTAATGCAATTCCAGTTTCTTTTATTCAAATCTCTCTTATTCTTATTCCAAGATATTCATTCGTACCCAAGAACATGATGAATGTGATGATAAGTAACCCTCATTATCATTCTCACTTATGAACGCACGTGATTGACAACCACTTCCGTTCTACATGCAACCGAGCTTGAATGTGTATCTCTTAGATTCCCCAACAGAATCTTCGTGGTATAAGCTAGATAGATGGCGGCATTTATGAGGATCCGGAAAGTCTCACCTTGTCTGTGGTATTCCGAGTAGGATCCTGGGAATCCGGAAAGTCTAACCTTGTCTGTGGTATTCCGAGTAGGATTCCGGTAATGAATGACTGTGACGTGCTTCAGACTCGCAAGTGCTGGGCGTTAGTGACAGACGCAAAAGAATCAAGGGATTCTATTCCAGTAGGAGCGGGAACCAACCAGTGATTAGCCGTGCTGTGACAGAGCGCGTGAGCGTAGTTTTTACTGCGAGGATGGGATGTAGCCATCAACCATGGGTGATGCCTCCAGACGATTAGCCATGCGAGTGACAGCCGCAGAGGATCATTTTCCCGAGAGGATTGAAAGTAGCCACCGCTGATGGTGAACCCCTATACACAGCTTGCCATGGAAAGGAGTAAGAAGGATTGAGTTAAAGAAGTGGGAAAGCAGGCGTCCTTGAGCCATACAGTATCTCCATTCGCTTATCTGAAATTCCCACCAATGAATCTGCATAAGTATTCTATCCCTTTTATTATTTATTTTCTTATTTCTATTTTCGAAACCATAAATCAATTTAATCTGCCTAACTGAGATTTACAAGGTGACCATAGCTTGCTTCATACCAACAATCTCTGTGGGATCGACCCTTACTCGCGTAAGGTTTATTACTTGGACGACCCAGTACACTTGCTGGTTAGTTGAACGGAGTTGTGTCCACTCGTGCCAATTTCAAATTCCATAATTTTACAATGAAAACGACTTAAAGAATAGTGATCACAATTTCGTCCACCACCTGTAGACATCCTGATCTACCTCCTTATCATGTACTGTGTCAGTAATTTGTAAAAACTGTGCCAGAAACTCTGTAGGTTCTTCTTGTGGAAGACTGGAATACTGGCAACTTTGTTGCACCATGATAATGAGCTGAGGATTCAACTCAAAACTACTAACTCCAATGGAGGGTATACATATACTACTCCCATATGAAGCAGTAATAGGGTTAGCATATGACCCCAGAGTCCTTCTGGACTGTTCCTTTCCACTTAGTTCCATGATGGAGCAAGGGAGATGATATACATGTTGATATTATTTATTTTATTAAAAATAAAAATTTATTTTCGAAAAAATAAAATAAAATAAAATGAAATAAATAAAAAAAAGAAATTGAAAATGTTTTGTGAAAATTTTCGAAAAATTTGAGGAAAAAGAGAAAGTAGTTAGGATATTTTTGAAAAAGATAATAAAATATATATATATATTAAAAATATTTTTATTTATATTTTTTTTTAATTTTGAATTTTATGATGAAGGAGAAAAACACATAAAAGACACAGGACTTAAAATTTTTGGATCTAATGCTCCTTGTTTTCGAAAATTTTGGAGGGAAAACACCAAGGAACACCAAACTTAAAAATTTTAGGATCAAAACACAAAGAAGACTCAAGAACACTTTGAAGATTCACAAGAATACCAAGAACAAAAGAAAGAACACCAAACTTAAAAAGTTTAGAAAATCAAAGTAATTTTTGAAAATTATATTAAAATTAACAAGAAAACACCAAACTTAAAGTTTGGCACAAGATTAAATCAAGAAAAATTATTTTTGAAAAAGATTTTAAAAAGAAGATACCCAATTACCAAGAACATAGACCAACGCTCTAGCCAATTGGGCAATAAATGTAACACTTGTTCTGAATAGGTATATTCCTTTTGGAAGACTAATGTTTTGGAAAAACACAAGTGAAACAAGAAAAGACACAGAACAAGAAAAATTAAAGATCAACAAGAAAAATCAACAAGAACAACTTGAAGCTCAAAGAGCACAAATTCAAAAATTTAAAGGGAAAATATAAAATATGTAATTGACACCAAACATAGAACAAAACACTAAACTCACGAAAAATTAAAATTGTGATAAAGGAAAATAATTTTTTTGAAAATTTTTTTGAAAAGGGAATAAAGGACTCAGAATTTAACAACTCTATAGCAACAAAAATAAATTATTCCTAATCTAAGCAATAAAATAAACCTTTAGTTGTTCAAACTCGAACAATCCCCGGCAACGGCGCCAAAAACTTGGTGCACGAAATTGCAATCACACTTTTGCAATCCACACAACTAACCAGCAAGTGCACTGGGTCGTCCAAGTAATACCTTACGTGAGTAATGGTCGATCCCACGGAGATTATTGGTTTGAAGCAAGCTATGTTTATTTTATTATTCTTAGTCAGGATTTCAATTAAAATTATCAGTTGAATTATTAGAAAAATAAAAGAGTGTGAATTAATTACTTGTAATGCAGTAATGGAGAATATGTTGGGGTTTTGGAGATGCTTTGTCCTCTGAATCCCTGCAATATAATATTCAACTCAATAACATAATTGCAAATTTCCTTCCATGGCAAGCTCTATGTAGGGTGTCACCGTTGTCAATGGCTACTTCCCATCCTCTCATTGAAAATGGTCCAGATGCTCTGTCACAGCACGGCTAATCATCTGTCGGTTCTCAATCAGGTTGGAATAGAATCCAATGATTCTTTTGTGTCTGTCACTAACGCCCAGCCTTCAGGAGTTTGAAGCTCATCACAGTTATTCAATCCCGGAATCCTACTCAGAATACCACAGACAAGGTTAGACTTTCCGGATTCTCATGAATGCCGCCATCACTCCGGCTTATTCCACGAAGATTCTGATTAAGGAATCTAAGAGATATTCATTCAATCTGATGTAGAACGGAGGTGGTTGTCAGACACACGTTCATGGGTTGAGGAAGGTGATGAGTGTCACGGATCATCACCTTCTACATAATTAAGCGCGAATGAACATCTTAGATAGGAACACGCATATGTGAAAGGAAAAATATAACTAATTGCATTAATTCATCGAGACGCTGCAGAGCTCCTCACCCCCAACAATGGAGTTTAGAGACTCATGCCGTCAAAGAGTATGTAGTTCAGATCTGAAAATGTCATGAGGTACAAAATAAGTCTCTAAAAGTTGTTTAAATAGTAAACTAGTAACCTAGGTTTACAGAAAATGAGTAAACTAAGATAATTGGTGCAGAAATCCACTTCTAGGGCCCACTTGGTGTGTGCTGGGGCTGAGACTTAAGCCTCTCACGTGCTTGGGCTGTTTCTGGAGTTGAACGCCAGGTTGTAACGTGTTTTGGGCGTTGAACTCCAACTTGTAACCTGTTTCTGACGCTGGACGCCAAACTGCAACATGGATCTGGCGTTGAACGCCAGTTTACGTCCTCTATCTTTGCGCAAAGTATGGACTATTATATATTGCTGGAAAGCCCTGGATGTCCATCTTTGTGCGTCAATTGGACTCCTGTAGCTCCAAAAAATCCATTCCGAGTGCAGGGAGGTTAGGATCTAACAGCATCAGCAGTCCTTTTTCAGCCTAGCTTAGATTTTTGCTCAGCTCCCTCAATTTCAGCCAGAAAATACCTGAAATAACAGAAAAATACACAAACTTATAGTAAAGTCCAGAAATATGATTTTTGCCTAAAAACTAATAAAATTCTATTAAAAACTAATTAAAACATACTAAAATCTACATGAAATTAACCCCAAAAAGCGTATAAAATATCTGCTCATCACTGGGCGTGATGACAAACGCAAAAGAATCAAGACATTCTATTCCAACATGATCGAGAACCGACAGATGATTAGCCGTGCTGCGACAGAGCATTTGGACCATTTTCATAGAGAGGATGGGATGTAGCCATTGACAACAGTGATGCCCTACATAAAGCTTTCCATGGAAAGGAGTGACAAAGATTGGATAAAAGCAGTAGGAAAACAGAGATTCAGAAGGAACACAGCACCTCCATACACCTATCTGAAATTCCCACCATTGGATTACATGAGTAACTTTATCTTTATTTTCTATTTAATTTATTATTATTATTCGAAAAATCAATAATCTCTTAAATTAGTTAAATCCGCCTGACTAGGATTTAGAAGATGACCATAGCTTGCTTCATACAAACAATCTCTATGGGATCGACCCTTACTCATGTAAGGTATTACTTGGACGACCCAGTACACTTGCTGGTTAGTTGTGCGGAGTTGTGACAAAGTGTGATTTATGTTTGAGAGCACCAAGTCTTTGGAGCCATTGTTGATGGTCACAATTTCACCTACCACCTTCCTACATCAAGTATATAAAAGAGCTACTAGCCAAAAAGAGTTCATTGAAGGGTGGACAAATAATAAAGATGAACAAGGATTGCAGTGCTCTCATTCAAACAGAGCCACCCACAAAGAAGAAGGATCTAGGGAGTTTCCACATTCCCTGTGCTATAGGAGAAACAATGATTGTTAAGGAACTCTGTGACTTGGGAGTAAGTATCAACCTAATGCCTCTATCTCTCATGAAAAAGCTTCAAATCAATGAGCTAACACCCACATATGTAATCATCAAATTAGCTGACAAAACTCAAAAACAGGCAATAGGAGTGGTTGAGAATGTGTTAGTGAAGGTTGGAAACTACTTCCTCCCCTACAGACTTTTTTATCCTGGAAATGGATGAGAATCCTATTCACCCCATCATTCTGGGAAGGCCATTCTTAGCCACAGCCAGAGCACTTATAGATGTGGAGTGAGGAGAGCTAGTATTGAGAATACATGATGAGCAGCTCACCTTCAATGTTTTCAAACTCTCACAAGAAGCAGATCATGATAACAAAGAGCTGAAGGAAGAGTCAAACAAGGGAGCTCAAGCACTACCCCTAAGAACTCATGTGGCTAACAACCAATGTGATCAGAAGGAGCAACAGCCAAGTGTAATCCAAAAGGAACCAGACCCACCAGAGTCATATGAGATAGGCAACAAAACCATTCTTAAAGAGGAAACCACAAGGAACAAATTGACATCAAGGGACACAAAAAAAAGGTCCCAAGGGGATGGAAAAATAAGAAGATCCCTACAGAAGATTTCTCTCCAGGAGATGAAGTGGTCTCTACATATTTTCCATCTATACCACTTCACCTCCCCACTATTCCATCTCAGCTGCCTCCAGTGTACACCATCAACAAAATCTTGTCCTTAGAGCATGTGGAACTTGTCAACAAGGCCAGTGGAAATAGATTCACTGCAAGGGGAGAAGATTTTAAGCACTACCAACCACCTTGACAAGGACCAAACGTCAAGCTAATGACGCTAAAGAAGCGCTTCATAGGAGGCAACGCATGTTCTATACACTTTCTCTTTAATCTCTAATAGTCGTAATAAAGCAAATTTCATGGATTTTAAATCAATTTTGACAATCAAAATAAGACCCCCTACATGCAGCATATAGTACATGATAAGTTTAGTGTTCAAGGCATACCAAGAGGGCTTGAACACACTTCATGATGAGAGATTATTTCTGAATCTTGTTGCACCATATGATCACAAACAAGTTTGGTGTACCAATGTTGCATGCATGGACAATTTAGTGGTTGATTGATTTACATTCATAAAAAGCATTTAGTATTTAAAAACAAAAGAAATTTTTTTTTTCTAGTAGCTAGTTCACACCTTGAGTCTTCCCACCAAAAATTTCAATTAACCGTTTGCATTCCTTTTGTCTTGTATAGGAAATCAAAAAGGGCATTGATGGTACTTGATAGGACAATCAAGGAAAGGAGATTCGGCTACTATACCAAGGAAACCTCACACTTGTCTTCAAGGGGAGTATCTTTGGAAGTGTTTCCATGTAACATTGGGAGTTGGATAGCTTTGGAGACCGAACCAAGACCCTCATAAAAGAAGTGATTCTTGTGCTCATTCAATACCAAACCCCAACCGTCCACTATCTAACAACACCATCAATCCACACGCTTAAATCATTTACCATCTTCCTATATAAACCCCTTCACACAACCTCTCTGTACACACTTCTTACTCTCATTCCTCTCCCTTCCTTCTCCCGGACACACACACTTCATCCTCCTCCAAAAAGTTCCATACACACCCTCCTAGCCACGTCTTGTGAGCAACAAACATATCAACAATCCTACATGGCATCCTCAAGCTCCAAGAGGCAAAAAGGAAAGGAGCCCATGGAGCAGCCTCCTTTCGATGCCGGGAGATTCAAGACCACCATCCATGAGCTTCAATATGAACGGATCAAGAACAAGAAAATATTGCCAGAGTTGACATTCTAATTCAATGAGGATGAATGCCCTAAGATCAGGGAAAAGATTGCACATAGGGGTTGGCAAAAGCTCACTAACCCAGAGATAAAGATAAATACAAACCTCATCAAAAAGTTCTATGCAAATACGGTCAGAGAAGACAGTACTAGGGCCCCCACCTTCAAAAGTTATGTAAGAGGAACAGAGGTGGACTTCAGCCCCAACGCTATAACAAGGACTCTTCAGCTGAAATCACCACATTTTGATGAGCTTAGCTATCAAGTAAGAATAAGTAATGCTCCTGAGGAAGATGAACTTGAAGAAATCGTGAATGATATGTGTGTTATTGGGTCTGATTGGAAAAGATACTCGGACAAGAGGCCGAGGTTCATTAGGAGAGGAGACCTCATCCCAGAAGTCAAGGGATGGTTTGAGCTAGTAAGGAGGTCTATACTTCCAGCCGCAAACAACTCTGAGGTCAATATTGCTCGAGCTACCATGGTACATTGCTTAGTAAAGGGGGGAAGCATCAATGTGCATGAAATTATAGCTGAAGGGATCCAGGATTCAGCCGAGAAGAATGATCCGGGTGCTAGACTTTGGTACCCCAACACCATCCTGAGGCTATGCATGAAAGCCAAAGTGGTATTCGAAGACAACAATGCACAATGGGTAAATCCTGAGAGATTAGTCACGCTCTAACGCATAAATTGTGTGACACCCGCCCAATAGCAAACGAGGCCTCAGATAAGGAAAAGAACTGCATAAGAAGAGTCCCACGAAGAAGAACCTCACCAAGAAGAACCCCAACAAACAGGGCAACAACAAGAAGGACAATTTGATCCAACCAATATAAATCTGTTTCACATCAAGGAAGCCATTGAGTATATGGCAAGTAGCTATATGGAGGGATGGTGCATGAAATTGTGATCATCAATGGTGCCATCAACATGGTACGCTCAATTGCAATCTTAACTCTTTATCACAACTTCGCACAACTAACCAGCAAGTGCACTGGGTCGTCCAAGTAATAAACCTTATGCGAGTAAGGGTCGATCCCACGGAGATTGTTGGTATGAAGCAAGCTATGGTCATCTTGTAAATCTCAGTCAGGCAGATTCAAATGGTTATGGAGGATTAATGATTAAAAGAAAAATAAAACATACAATAAAGATAGAGATACTTATGTAATTTATTGGTGAGAATTTCAGATACGCGTATGGAGATGCTTTGTCCCTTCCGTCTCTCTGCTTTCCTACTGTCTTCATCCAATCCTTCTTACTCCTTTCCATGGCAAGCTGTATGTTGGGCATCACCATTGTCAATGGCTACAGTCCCGTCCTCTCAGTGAAAATGTTCAACGCGTTCTGTGGTGCACGAAATTGCAATCACACTTTGCAATCCCGCACAACTAACCAACAAGTGCACTGGGTCGTCCAAGTAATACCTTACGTGAGTAAGGGTCGATCCCACGGAGATTGTTATCAAGGTTGATTGT
Source organism: Arachis hypogaea (assembly GCF_003086295.3). NCBI lineage: Eukaryota > Viridiplantae > Streptophyta > Magnoliopsida > Fabales > Fabaceae > Arachis > Arachis hypogaea. The sequence goes on along the minus strand of NC_092044.1, from coordinate 66,186,793 downwards.
GAAAAGTAAAAGAACATAAAATAAGTACTTGTTTTGCAGTAATGGGGAACAGGTTGAGGTTTTGGAGATGCTCCATCTTCTGAATCTCTGCTTTCCTACTGTCTTCTTCTTCAAGCACGCAAGGCTCCTTCCATGGCAAGCTGTATGCAAGGGTTTTACCGTTGTCAGTGGCTACCTGCCATCCTCTCAGTGGAAATGTTCAACGCACCCTGTCACGGCACGACTATCCATCTGTCGGTTCTCAATCAAGCCGGAATAGAATCCAGTGATTCTTTTGCGTCTGTCACTAACGCCCCGCCCTCAGGAGTTTGAAGCTCGTCACAGTCATTCAATCATTGAATCCTACTCAGAATACCACAGACAAGGTTTAGACCTTCCGGATTCTCTTGAATGCCGCCATCAGTTCTAGCTTATACCACGAAGATTCTGATTAAAGAATCCAAGAGATATCTACTTAATCTAAGGTAGAACAGAGGTGGTTGTCAGGCACACATTCATAGTTGAGAATGATGATGAGTGTCACGGATCATCACATTCATCCAGTTTAAGAACAAGTAATATCTTAGAATGGAAGCAAGCATAATTGAATGAAAAACAGTAGTAATTGCATTAATCCATCAAGACACAGCAGAGCTCCTCACCCCCAACCATGGGGTTTAGAGACTCATGCCGTAGGAAGTACACAAAGAAACGTGTAAAGTGTCATGAGGTACAGATACAATGTCAAAAGATCCTATTAATAGTGAACTAGTAACCTAGGGTATACAGAAATGAGTAAATGACATAAAAATCCACTTCTGGGTCCACTTAGTGTGTGCTTGGGCTGAGCATTGAAGCTTTCATTTGTAGAGACTTTTTCTGGAGTTAAACACCAGCTTTCATGCCAGTTTGGGCGTTTAACTCCAAGTTTTATGCCAGTTCCAGCGTTAAACGCTGGAAATTCTGAGGCTGATTTGCCACGCCGGTTTGGGCCATCAAATCTCGGGCAAAGTATGGACTATTATACATTGCTGGAAAGCCCAGGATGTCTACTTTCCAACGCTGTTAAGAGCGCGCCAATTGGGCTTCTGTAGCTCCAGAAAATCTACTTCGAGTGCAGGGAGGTCAGAATCCAACAGCATCTGCAGTCCTTTTCAGTCTCTGAATCAGATTTTTGCTCAGGACCCTCAATTTCAGCCAGAAAATACCTGAAATCATAGAAAAACACACAAACTCATAGTAAAGTCCAGAAAAGTGAATTTTAACTAAAAACTAATAAAAATATACTAAAAACTAACTAAAATATACTAAAAACATACTAAAAACAATGCCAAAAAGCGTATAAATTATCTGCTCATCACAACACCAAACTTAAATTGTTGCTTGTCCCCAAGCAACTGAAAATCAAAGTAGGATAAAAAGAGGAGAATATACTATAGACTCCAAAATATCAAGGAAACTTAGCTCCAATTAGATGAGTGGGACTAGTAGCTTTTTGCTTCCGAACTGTTTTGGCATCTCACTTCATCCCTTGAAGTTCAGAATGATTGGCATCTATAGTAACTCAGAACTCAGATAGTGTTATTGATTCTCCTAGTTAAGTATAATGATTCTTGAACATAGCTAGTGTATGAGTCTTGGCTGTGGCCCAAAGCACTCTGTCTTCCAGTATTACCACCGGATACATACATGCCACAGACACATACTTGGGTGAACCTTTTCAGATTATGACCCAGCTTTGCTAGAGTCCCCAATTAGAGGTGTCCACGGTTCTTAAGCACACTCTTTTTTTTTTGCCTTGGATCACAACTTTATTTCTTTCTTTTCTTCTTTTTCTCTTTCTTTTCTTTCTTTTTTTTTCGTTTTTTTTGAATCACTGCTTTTTCTTGCTTCAAGAATCAATTTGATAATTTTTCAGATCCTCAATAACAGTTCTCTTTTTCCCTCATTCTTTCAAGAGCCAACAATTTTAACATTCTCAAAACAACAAATTCAAAAGACATATGCACTGTTCAATCATTCATTCGGAAAACAAAGAGTATTGTCACCACATCAAACTAATTCAACTAGTTTCAAAGATAAATTCGAACTCCTGTACTTCTTGTTCTTTTGTGATTAAAGCACTTTTCATTTAAGAGAGGTGATGGACTCATAGGATATTCATAGCTTTAAGACATGAATTTTAAATTTTATTAATTATGAATTAAGAACAAGACTCAAAAATAGATATAAGATGATACTAAAATAGAAAACAAAAAACAAAAAAATTAAATAGGCTCCTAATGATAGAGGTTTTCACAGAGTTAGGACTCAACAACATTGATTTTGAGAAGTGGATGCTCCCTCAAATTGAGGGGAGAATTTTTGGCGTTTCAGTTCTTGAAGTTCACGCCCCTGCTTCTCTTGTTCCTTCAGCAATTTGCAGAGCATGCAGTTCTGATTCTGCTGTTCTTCCTTAAGTTGCTCCATAGTTTCTTGCAACTTGGTGATAGATGCTTCTAGGCTGGCCCAGTAGCCAATTTCAGGAAATTCAGGGAGGAACTCCTGCGCCCTCCTTTTGATAGAGTTGTCTTGCACTTGTCCTTCCATTGACTTCTTGGTGATTGGATGTTCAATGGGTATGAATTCATCTACTCCCATCTTTACCCCAGCCTCTTTACAGAGCAAGGAGATCAAGCTTGGGTAAGCCAATTTGGCTTCAGTGGAATTCTTATTTGCAATTGTGTAGATCTCACAAGCAATCACATGATGAACCTCCACTTTTTTTCCAAGCATAATGCAATGAATCATCACTGCTCTCTTGATAGTGACCTCAGAACGGTTGCTAGTGGGCAGTATGGAACGCCCAATAAAGTCTAGCCAGCCTCTTGCAATTGGTTTGAGGTCTCCCTCTTGAGTTGGTTTGGGACACCCTTTGAGTTGGTTATCCACTTAGTTCCAGGGAGGCATATGTCCTCTAGAACTTGATCCAACCCTTTATCTGCTCTCACCATTCTCCTATTAAAGGAATCAGGATCATCCTGCAGTTGAGGCAATTTGAAGATTTCTCTTATTTTGTCCAGATGGAAGTACATAACTTTCCCTCTGACCATGGTTCTGTAGGTATGGTAGGCAGTTCCAGTCATTCTCTGCTTATCTGTTAGCCACAGATTTGAGTAGAATTCCTGAACCATATTTCTTCCAACCTTTATCTCAGGATTGGTTAGAATTTCCCATCTTCTGTTTCGAATTTGCTCTTGGATCCCTGGATATTCATCTTCTTTCAGATCAAATTTAACTTCCGGGATCACTGACCTCAGACCCATTATTTTGTGATAATGGTCTTCATGTTCTTTGGTTAAGAACTTCCCTTGATTCCAAAGATTCTTTGGATTATTCTCTTTCTTTCCTCTTAAATTGGTTTGTTTTCCCTTAGGAGCCATGATCTTGATGAATCTTGGCTCAATGATCACGGAAAAGCACACCAAACTTAGAGGTTTGCTTGTCCTCAAGCAAAAGAAAGGAAGGAGGAGAGAGAGGAGAAGAGCAAATTCGAATGGTGTGGGGAATGGTGAGGCCGAACGTCTATATATAAGGGGGAAGAAGAGATTTCGAAAAATTGGAAGGAGATTTGAGAAGATGTGAAGAGATTTTGAGAGATTGGTGAGTTTTTGAACAAGATTTGGGATTGATTTGAGAGATTTGAAGAATGATTTTGATTTTTGAAGATTTGAAGGTGAATGATGAAAGGTTGAAATGTGTTTATGTAGAAAAGTATGGGTCAAAAAAGGAAAGTTTGAAAAAAATTTGATTGGAAAGCAAAATCTTGGTCCCCCACCTTTCTGGCGTTAAACGCCCAGAATGGTATCCATTCTGGCGTTTAACGCCCGTTTGTTAGCCAATGTGGGCATTTAACACCCAGCCAGGTGCCCTGGCTGGCGTTAAACGCCATGATTCCCTTTATCACTGGGCGTTTTGCTGAACGCCCAGGATGTTGCACACCTGGCGTTAAACTCCCAGAATGGTGCCCATTCTGGCGTTTAACGCCCAAAATGGCACCTTTACTGGCGTTAAACGCCCAGAATGGTGCCCATTCTGGCGTTTAACGCCCAAAATGGCCCTTACTGGCGTTTTTTCGCCAGTAAGCTCTGTTTCTCTACTTTTTGCACCAAATCCTTCTGTAACTCTGTGAATTTCCTTCATTTTTGATACTTGCCTCTGTAGAAACAAAACATATAACCTGCTAATGACTGGGTTGCCTCCCAGCAAGCGCTTCTTTATTGTTTTTAGCTGGACCTTTACTGAGGATCATTCCAGCCTCAGTTTTGAGCATTCCTGCTCAATATTGCTTTCAAGATAATGCTTGATTCTCTGTCCATTAACAATGAACTTTTTGTCAGAATCAATATCCTGAAGCTCAACATATCCATATGGTGACACTCCTGTAATCACATACGAACCCCTCCACCGGGACTTAAGTTTTCCTGGAAACAATCTGAGCCTAGAGTTGAAGAGCAGAACTTTTTGTCCTGGCTCAAAGACTCTGGATGACAACTTCTTGTCATGCCACTTCTTTGCCCTTTCCTTATAAATTTTTGCATTTTCAAAGGCATTGAGTCTAAATTCCTCTAGCTCATTTAGCTGGAGCAATCTTTTTTCACCAGCTAATTGAGCATCCATGTTTAGGAACCTGGTTACCCAGTAGGCTTTATGTTCCAGTTCCACGGGCAAATGACAGGCCTTCCCATACACTAGTTGGTATGGAGAGGTTCCTATTGGAGTCTTGAATGCTGTTCTGTATGCCCATAGAGCATCATCCAAACTCTTTGCCCAATCCTTTCTTCGGGCTATCACAGTCCGTTCTAGGATTCTTTTTAGCTCTCTGTTAGAGACTTCAGCTTGCCCATTTGTCTGTGGATGATACGGAGTTGCCACTTTGTGGCTAATTCCATATCTGACCATAGCAGAGTATAGCTGTTTATTGCAGAAATGAGTGCCCCCGTCACTGATTAGTACTCTGGAAACACCAAATCTGCTGAAGATGTGTTTCTGGAGGAATTTCAGCACGGTCTTGGTATCATTAGTGGGTGTAGCAATTGCTTCTACCCACTTAGATACATAGTCCACTGCTACCAGAATGTAAGTGTTTGAGTATGATGGTGGGAATGGACCCATGAAGTCAATTCCCCATACATCAAACAATTCTATCTCTAATATCCCTTGTTGAGGCATGGCATATCCGTGAGGCAGGTTACCAGCTCTTTGGCAACTGTCACAGTTACGCACAAACTCTCGGGCATCTTTATAGAGAGTAGGCCAGTAGAAGCCACATTGGAGGACTTTAGTGGCTGTTCGCTCACCTCCAAAATGTCCTCCATACTGTGATCCATGGCAGTGCCATAGGATCCTCTGTGCTTCTTCTCTGGGTACACATCTGCGGATCATTCCGTCTGCACATCTCTTAAAGAGATATGGCTCATCCCATAGGTAGTACTTGGCATCTGAAATTAATTTCTTTCTTTGCACTCTGCTGTACTCATGGGGTATGAACCTCACAGCTTTATAGTTTGCAATATCTGTAAACCATGGAGCTTCCTGAATGGCAAAGAGTTGCTCATCTGGGAAAGTCTCAGAAATCTCAGTAGAAGGAAGGGACACCCCAGCTACTGGTTCTATTCGGGACAGATGATCAGCTACCTGGTTCTCTGTCCCTTTTCTGTCTCTTATTTCTATATCAAACTCTTGCAGAAGCAACACCCATCTTATTAGCCTGGGTTTTGAATCCTGCTTTGTGAGTAAGTATTTAAGAGCAGCATGGTCAATGTACACAACCACTTTGGATCCCACTAGATAGGATCTAAACTTGTCAATGGCATAGACCACTACAAGTAACTCTTTTTCTGTGGTTGTGTAATTCTTCTGTGCATCATTTAGAACACGGCTAGCATAATAAATGACGTGCAAAAGCTTGTTATGCCTTTGTCCCAACATTGCACCAATGGCATGGTCACTGGCATCACACATTAGTTCAAATGGCAATGTCCAATCGGGTGCAGAGATGACTGGTGCTGTGACCAGCTTAGCTTTCAGGGTCTCAAATGCATGCAGACACTGTGTGTTAAACACAAATGGTGTGTCAGCAGCTAGCAGGTTACTCAAAGGTTTCGCAATTTTCGAAAAATCCTTTATAAACCTTTTGTAGAATCCTGCATGCCCCAGAAAGCTTCTGATTGCCTTAACATTGGCAGGTGGTGGTAATTTTCAATTACCTCTACCTTTGCCTTATCCACTTCTATTCCCCTGCTTGAAATTTTGTGTCCAAGGACAATTCCTTCAGTCACCATAAAGTGACATTTCTCCCAGTTTAAAACCAGGTTAGTCTCTTGGCACCTTTTCAGGACAAGTGCTAGGTGGTTAAGACAGGAGCTGAATGAGTCTCCATATACTGAGAAGTCATCCATGAAGACTTCCAAGAATTTCTCCACCATATCAGAGAAGATGGATAACATGCATCTCTGAAAGGTTGCAGGAGCATTACACAGACCAAAAGGCATCCTCCTGTAGGCAAACACGCTAGAAGGGCAAGTAAATGCTGTTTTCTCTTGGTCCTGAGGGTCTACTGCAATTTGGTTGTAACCTGAATAGCCATCCAAAAAGCAGTAATAATCATGACCAGCTAGTCTTTCTAGCATTTGGTCTATGAATGGTAAAGGAAAATGATCCTTTCTGGTGGCTGTATTGAGCCTTCTGTAATCAATACACATACGCCACCCTGTGACTGTTCTTGTAGGAACCAGTTCATTTTTTTCATTATGAACCACTGTCATGCCTCCCTTCTTGGGGACAACTTGTACAGGGCTCACCCAGGGGCTATCAGAAATAGGATAAATAATCCCAGCCTCTAGTAATTTAGTGACCTCTTTCTGCACCACCTCCTTCATGGCTGGATTTAGCCTCCTCTGTGGTTGGACCACTGGTTTGGCATTATCCTCCAACAGGATCTTGTGCATGCATCTAGCTGGGCTAATGCCCTTAAGATCACTTATGGACCACCCAAGAGCTGTCTTGTGTGTCCTTAGCACTTGAATCAGTGCTTCCTCTTCCTGTGGATTTAAAGCAGAGCTTATAATCACTGGAAAAGTGTCACCCTCTCCCAGAAATGCATACTTCAGGGATGGTGGTAGTGGTTTGAGTTCAGGTTTGGGAGGCTTATCCTCCCCCTGAGGAATTTTCGAAAATTCCTTTGTTTCCTCTGGTTCTTCTTGATCAGGTTGAGCATCCTTGAAGATGTCCTCAAGCTCTGATTCTAGGCTTTCAGTCATATTGATCTCTTCTACCAGAGAGTCAATAATGTCAGCGCCCATGCAGTCATTTGGTGTGTCTGGATGCTGCATAGCTTTTACAGCATTCAACTTGAACTCATCCTCATTGACTCTCAGGGTTACTTCCCCTTTTTGTACATCAATAAGAGTTCGTCCAGTTGCTAGGAAAGGTCTTCCTAGAATGAGAGTTGCACTCTTGTGCTCCTCCATTTCCAGCACCACAAAGTCAGTTGGAAAGGCAAATGGCCCAACCTTGATAATCATGTCCTCTATTATGCCTGATGGATGTTTAATGGAGCCATCAGCAAGTTGGAGGCATATCCGGGTTGGTTTGACTTCTTCAGTCAACCCAAGCTTTCTGATAGTGGATGCAGGTATTAGATTGATACTTGCTCCAAGATCACATAAGGCTGTCTTAGTGCAAGCACCTTCTAATGTGCATGGTATCATAAAGCTCCCTGGATCTTGAAGCTTTTCTGGTAAGCTTTTCAAGATGACTGCACTGCATTCTTCAGTGAGAAATACTTTTTCAGTTTCTCTCCAATCCTTCTTATGACTTAAGATTTCTTTCATGAACTTAGCATAAGAAGGTATTTTGCTCAAGTGCCTCTGCAAATAGAATCTTTATTTCAAGAGTCCTTAGATAGTCTGCAAAGCGGGCAAATTGCTTATCCTGTTCCGCTTGGCGGAGTTTCTGAGGATAAGGCATCTTGGCTTTATATTCTTCAACCTTAGATTCTGCAGGTTTATTCCTTACAGCAGTGGTTGAAGAAGCCTTTTTAGAGGGATTACTGTCAGCACTCTCAGGTGTCTGATCCTCTCTTGGCATCTGAACGCCAGAATTGGGTGAAGATTGGGCGTTTAACGCCAACTTCTCTCCCTTCTCTGGCGTTTGAACGCCAGAACTGGGCAGGGAATGGGCGTTTAACGCCAGTTTTCCCCCTTTTCTGGCGTTTGAACGCCAAAAGTGTTCCTCTCTGGGCTCTTACTGTCCTTAGAGGGATTTTGAACAGTGGTTTGGTTATCCTCTGTCAATTGTTCCTTATTTGGCTTTTTGCTCTTTTGAGCAGTGTTATTCAATGTCTTCCCACTCCTCAGTTGAACTGCTTGACATTCTTCTGTTATCTGTTTAGATATTTGCTGTTTTGCTTGATTCAACTGCAGTTCTATATTCTTGTTAGCAACTTTAGTTTCGTGGAGCATCTCTTTAAATTTTGCTAACTGTTCTGTCATCAGGAGCAATTGTTGATTAAGCTCAATCATCTGTTCTTGAGGATTGGGATCAGTGGCTACTGCCATGACTTCCTCTTTTGGGGAGAACTCATTGCTAGAGTACAAATATTGATTTCTAGCAACAGTGTCTATAAGCTCTTGAGCCTCCTCAATTGTCTTCCTCATGTGTATAGATCCACCAGCTGAGTGGTCTAAAGACATCTGAGCTTTTTCTGTAAGCCCATAGTAGAAGATGTCTAACTGTACCCACTATGAAAACATTTCAGAGGGGCATTTTCTTAGCATACCTCTATACCTCTCCCAGGCATTATAAAGGGATTCATTATCCTCTTGTTTAAAGCCTTGGATGTCCAGCCTTAACTGTGTCATCCTCTTTGGAGGGTAAAAGTGATTCAGGAATTTGTCTGATAACTGTTTCCATGTCTTTATGCTTGCTGTAGGTTGGTTATTCAACCACCTCTTAGCTTGATCTTTTATAGCAAATGGAAACAGTAATAGTCTGTAGACATCCTGATCCACCTCTTTATTATGTACTGTGTCAGTAATTTGTAAGAACTGTGCCAGAAACTCAGTAGGCTCTTCCTGAGGAAGACCGGAATACTGGCAATTTTGCTGCACTATGATAATGAGTTGAGGGTTTAGCTCAAAGCTGCTTGCTTTGATGGGAGGTGTACAGATACTACTCCCATATGCAGCTGTAATGGGGTTAGCATATGACCCCAGAGTCCTTCTGGACTGATCAATCCCACTTAGGTCCATAATGGATAAAGGAAAATGATATGGATTGCAAATAGATAAAAATATATATATTTTTTTTGAATTAACCGAAAAATAAAATAAAAACAAAAGGAAAATAAAATAAAAATTCAAAAATTAAAAGAAAATAAGATCAAAGCAAATTGAAAACTGAATCAATTAGTTAATTAAAAAGATTTTGAGATTAGCAATTAGAAAGATATGATTGAAAAATTTTTATGAAAAAGAATTGATTTTTGAAATGAGGAAAGAGAAAAACAACAAAATGACACCAAACTTAAAATTTTTAGAAAATCAAACACAAATTTTCGAAAATTTTAAAGGAAAAACACGAAGAGGACACAAACTTAGAATTTTTACGGATCAAAAAGGGACTAAAGACATGCAAATTCGAAAATTAGAAGAAAAACAAAGGCATGCAATTGACACCAAACTTAAAATATGAAACTAGACTCAACTAAAAGACTCTAAACCGACTAAAACAAAACAGTCCTAATCTAAGCAACAAGATAAGTCGTCAGTTGTCCAAACTCGAACAATCCCCGGCAACGGCGCCAAAAACTTGGTGCACGAAATTGAAATCACACTTTGCAATCCCGCACAACTAACCAGCAAGTGCACTGGGTCGTCCAAGTAATACCTTACGTGAGTAAGGGTCGATCCCACGGAGATTGTCGGCTTGAAGAAAACTATGGTTATCTTGTAAATCTTAGTCAGGATATCGATAATTATCAAGGTTGATTGTGAAAAGTAAAAGAACATAAAATAAGTACTTGTTCTGCAGTAATGGGGAACAGGTTGAGGTTTTGGAGATGCTCCATCTTCTGAATCTCTGCTTTCCTACTGTCTTCTTCTTCAAGCACGCAAGGCTCCTTCCATGCCAAGCTGTATGCAAGGGTTTCAGCGTTGTCAGTGGCTACCTCCCATCCTCTCAGTGGAAATGTTCAACGCACCCTGTCACGGCACGGCTATCCATCTGTCGGTTCTCAATCAGGCCGGAATAGAATCCAGTGATTCTTTTGCGTCTGTCACTAACACCCCGCCCTCAGGAGTTTGAAGCTTGTCACTGTCATTCAATCATTGAATCCTACTCAGAATACCACAGACAAGGTTTAGACCTTTCGGATTCTCTTGAATGCCGCCATCAGTTCTAGCTTATACCACGAAGATTCTGATTAAAGAATCCAAGAGATATCTACTTAATCTAAGGTAGAACGGAGGTGGTTGTCAGGCACACGTTCATAGTTGAGAATGATGATGAGTGTCACGGATCATCACATTCATCCAGTTTAAGAACAAGTAATATCTTAGAATGGAAGCAAGCATAATTGAATGAAAAACAGTAGTAATTGCATTAATCCATCAAGACACAGTAGAGCTCCTCACCCCCAACCATGGGGTTTAGAGACTCATGCCGTAGGAAGTACACAAAGAAATGTGTAAAGTGTCATGAGGTACAGATACAATGTCAAAAGATCCTATTAATAGTGAACTAGTAACCTAGGGTATACAGAAATGAGTAAATGACATAAAAATCCACTTCTGGGTCCACTTAGTGTGTGCTTGGGCTGAGCATTGAAGCTTTCATTTGTAGAGACTTTTTCTGGAGTTAAACGCCAGCTTTCATGCCAGTTTGGGCGTTTAACTCCAAGTTTTATGCCAGTTCCAGCGTTAAACGCTGGAAATTCTGAGGCTGATTTTCCACGCCGGTTTGGGCCATCAAATCTCGGACAAAGTATGGAGTATTATACATTGCTGGAAAGCCCAGGATGTCTACTTTCCAACGCCGTTGAGAGCGCGCCAATTGGGCTTCTGTAGCTCCAGAAAATCCACTTCGAGTGCAGGGAGGTCAGAATCCAACAGCATCTGCAGTCCTTTTCAGTCTCTGAATCAGATTTTTGCTCAGGATCCTCAATTTCAGCCAGAAAATACCTGAAATCATAGAAAAACACACAAACTCATACTAAAGTCCAGAAAAGTGAATTTTAACTAAAAACTAATAAAAATATACTAAAAACTAACTAAAATATACTAAAAACATACTAAAAACAATGCCAAAAAGCGTATAAATTATCCGCTCATCACTTTGTCACAGCACGACTATTCATCTGTCGGTTCTCGATCATGTCGGAATAGAATCCAGTGATTCTTTTGCGTCTGTCACTAACGCCCCACAATCGCGAGTTTGAAGCTCGTCACAGTCATTCAATCCCTGAATCCTACTCAGAATACCACAGACAAGGTTTAAACCTTCTGGATTCTCAAGAATGGCCGCCAATGGATTCTAGCTTATACCACGAAGATTCTGATTAAGGAATCCAAGAGATATCCACTCAATCTAAGGTAGAACGGAGGTGGTTGTCAGGCACACGTTCATAGGTAAGAATGATGATGATGGATCATCACATTCATCAAGTTGAGGAACAAGTGATATCTTAGAACAAGAATAAGCTAAATTTAATAGAAGAACAATAGTAATTACATTAATACTCGAGGTACAGCAGAGCTCCACACCTTAATCTATGGTGTGTAAAAACTCTACCGTTGAAAATACATAAGAACAAGGTCTAGGCATGGCCGAATGGCCAGCCTCCCAAAGAGGGTTCAATCATAAAAACATGATCAATAGATGATCCGAAGATTGAAAGATTCCCAAATACATTAGCGAAAGGTCCTATTTATAGAGAACTAGTAGCCTAGGGTTTACAGAAATGAGTAAATGACGTAAAAATCCACTTCCGTGCCCACTTGGTGTGTGCTTGGACTGAGCATTAAAGCTTCCATGTGTAGAGACTTTTCTTGGAGTTAAACGCCAGCTTTTGTGCTAGTTTGGGCGTTTAACTCCCACTTTTGTGCCAGTTCCGGCGTTTAACGCCGGGAATTCTGAAGCTGAATTGGAACGCCTGTTTGGGCCATTAAATCTCGGGCAAAGTATGAACTATTATATATTGCTAGAAAGCCCTGGATGTCTACTTTCCAACGCAATTAAGAGCGCGCCAATTGGGCATCTGTAGCTCCAGAAAATCCACTTCGAGTGCAGGGAGGTCAAATCCAACAACATCTGCAGCCCTTTTCAGCCTCTGAATCAGATTTTTGCTCAGGTCCCTCAATTTCAGCCAGAAAATACCTGAAATCACAGAAGAACACAAAAAATCATAGTAAAGTCCAGAAAAGTGAATTTTAAATAAAAACTAATAAAAATATAATAAAAACTAACAAAAACATACTAAAAGCATACTAAAAACAATGCCAAAAAGCGTATAAATTATCCGCTCATCACAACACCAAACTTAAATTGTTGCTTGTCCCCAAGCAACTGAAAATCAAATAGGATAAAAAGAAGAGAATATACAATGAATTCCAAAAACATATATGAGGATCAGTATTAATTAGATGAGCTGGGCTTTTAGCTTTTTGCCTCTGAACAGTTTTGGCATCTCACTTTATCCTTTGAAGTTTAGAATGATTGGCTTCTATAGGAACTCAGAATCCGGATAGTGTTATTGATTCTCCTAGTTAAGTATGATGATTCTTGAACACAGCTACTTTATGAGTCTTGGCCGTGGCCCAAAGCACTCTGTTTTCCAGTATTACCACCGGATACATCCATGCCACAGACACATAACTGGGTGAACCTTTTCAGATTGTGACTCAACTTTGCTAGAGTCCCCAATTAGAGGTGTCCAGGGTTCTTAAGCACACTCTTTTTGCTTTGGATCACGACTTTAACCACTCAGTCTCAAGTTTTCACTTGACACCTTCACGCCACAAGCACATGGTTAGGGACAGCTTGGTTTAGCCGCTTAGGCTAGGATGTTATTCCTGTAGGCCCTCCTATCCACTGATGCTCAAAGCCTTGGATCCTTTTTATTATCCTTGCCTTTTGGTTTAAAGGGCTATTGGCTTTTTCTGCTTGCTCTCTTTTTTTTTTTTTTTTGAATTCACTGCTTTTTCTTGCTTCAAGAATCATTTTTATGATTTTTCAGATCCTCAGTAACATGTCTCCTTTTTCATCATTCTTTCAAGAGCCAACAATTTTAACATTCATGAACAACAAATTCAAAAGACATATGCACTGTTCAAGCATACATTCAGAAATTAAAAGTATTGCCACCACATCAAAATAATTAATCTGTTATAAAATTCAAAATTCATGCAATTCTTCTCTTTTTCAATTAAGAACATTTTTCATTTAAGAAAGGTGATGGATTCATAGGACATTCATAACTTTAAGGCATAGACACTAAGACACTAATGATCATAAGACACAAACAGAAATAAAACATAAAGCATAATTTTCAAAATACAGAAAAATAAAGAACAAGTAGATTAAAGAACGGGTCCACCTTAGTGATGGCGGCTTGTTCTTCCTCTTGAAGATCTTATGGAGTGCTTGAGCTCCTCAATGTCTCTTCCTTGCCTTTGTTGCTTCTCTCTCATGATTCTTTGATCTTCTCTAATTTCATGGAGGAGGATGGAATGTTCTTGGTGCTCCACCCTTAGTTGTCCCATATTGGAACTCAATTCTCCTAGGGAGGTGTTGATTTGCTCCCAATAGTTTTGTGGAGGAAAGTGCATCCCTTGAGGCATCACAAGAATTTCATGATGAGGAATTTCCTCATGTCCATGAGTGGGATCTCTTGTTTGCTCCATCCTCTTCTTAGTGATGGGCTTGTCATCATCAATGAGAATGTCTTCCTCTATGTTAATTCCAACTGAATTACAGAGGTGACAAATGAGATGAGGGAAGGCTAACCTTGCCAAGGTAGAGGACTTGTCCGCCACCTTATAAAGTTCTTGGGATATAACCTCATGAACTTCTACTTTCTCTCCAATTATGATGCTATGAATCATGATAGCCCGGTCTATAGTAGCTTCGGACCGGTTGCTAGTGGGAATGACTGAGCATTGGATAAACTCCAACCATCCCCTAGCCATGGGCTTGAGGTCATGCCTTCTCAGTTGAACCGGCTTCCCTCTTGAATCTCTCTTCCATTGAGTGCCCTCTTCACAAATGTCTATGAGGACTTGGTCCAACCTTTGATCAAAGTTGACCCTTCTAGTGTAGGGGTGTTCATCTCCTTGCATCATGGGCAAGTTGAATGCCAACCTTACATTTTCCATACTAAAATCTAAGAATTTCCCCCGAACCATTGTAAGCCAATTCTTTGGGTCTGGGTTCACACTTTGATCATGGTTCTTGGTGATCCATGCATTGGCATAGAACTCTTAAACCATTAAGATTCCGACTTGTTGAATGGGGTTGGTAAGAACTTCCCAACCTCTTCTTCGGATCTCATGTCGGATCACCGGATATTCACTCTTTTTGAGTTTGAAAGGGACCTCGGGGATCACCTTTTTCATGGCCATAACTTCATAGAAGTGGTCTTGATGCACCCTTGAGATGAATCTCTCCATCTCCCATGACTCAGAGGTGGAAGCTTTTGCCTTCCCTTTCCTCTTTCTATAGGTTTCTCGGGCCTTAGGTGCCATAAATGGTTATGGAAAAATAAAAAGCAACGCTTTTACCACACCAAACTTAGAAGGTTTGCTCGTCCTCGAGTAAAAGAGGAAAGAAAAGAGTAGGAGAAGAAGAAATAGAGGAGATGGAGGGGGCTTTTGTGGTTCGGCTAAGGGTGAGAAGTAGTGTTTAGGTTGTGTGAAAATGAAGGAGTGAAGAAGGGTTTATATAGGGGTGGAGAGAGGGGTAAGGTTCGGCCATTATGGGTGGGTTTGTGAGGGAAAGTGGTTTGAATTTGGATGGTGGGGTTTGTGGGGTTTTATGAAGGATGGATGTGAGTGGTGAAGAGAATGGTGGGATTTGATAGGTGAGGGGTTTTTTTTTTTTGGGGGAAGAGGTATTGAGGTGATTGGTGAATGGGTGAAGAAGAGAGAGTGTGGTGGGGTAGGTGGGGATCCTGTGGGGTCCACATATCCTGAGGTGTCAAGGATAGCTCATCCTTGCACCAAGTGGCGTGTAAAACGCCCTTTCTGCCAATCCTGGCGTTAAACGCCGGGCTGCTGCCCTTTTCTGGCGTTAAACGCCAGTTTCTTACCCATTCCTGGCGTTAAACGCCAGTCTGGTGCCCCTTTCTGGCGTTAAACGCCCAGAATGGTGCCAGACTGGGCATTAAACGCCCATTTGCTGCCCTTACTGGCGTTTAAATGCTAGCAAGTTTTTCCTCCAGGGTGTGCTATTTTTCATTCTGTTTTTTGCTTTTTCAATTGTTTTTGTGACTTCACATGATCATCAACCTATAGAAAACATAAAATAACAATGGAAAATAGATAAATATAACATTGTGTTGCCTCCCAACAAGCGCTTCTTTAATGTTAGTAGCTTGACAGTGGGCTCTCATGGAGCCTCACAGATGTTTAGAGTAATGTTGGAACCTTCCAACACCAAACGTAGAGTTTGAATGTGGGGGTTCAACACCAAACTTAGAATTTGGTTGTGGCCTCCCAACACCAAACTTAGAGTTTGACTGTGGGGGCTCTGTTTGACTCTATTTTGAGAGAAGCTCTTCATGCTTCCTCTCCATGGTTACAGAGGGATATCCTTGAGCCTTAAACACAAAGGATTCTTCATTCACTTGAATGATCAATTCTCCTCTGTCAACATCAATCACAGCCTTTGCTGTGGCTAGGAAGGGTCTGCCAAGGATGATGGATTCATCCATGCACTTCCCAGTCTCTAGGACTATAAAATCAGCAGGGATGTAATGGTCTTCAATCTTTACTAGAACATCCTCTACAAGTCCATAAGCTTGTTTTCTTGAATTGTCTGCCATCTCTAATGAGATTCTTGCAGCTTGTACCTCAAAGATCCCTAGCTTCTCCATTACAGAGAGAGGCATGAGGTTTATGCTTGACCCTGTGTCACACAAAGCCTTCTCGAAGGTCATGGTGCCTAATGTACAAGGTATTGAGAACCTCCCAGGGTCCTGTCTCTTTTGAGGTAATCTCTGCCTAGTCAAGTCATCCAGTTCTTTGGTGAGCAAAGGGGGTTCGTCCTCCCAAGTCTCAATACCAAATAACTTGTCATTTAGCTTCATGATTGCTCCAAGGTACTCAGCAACTTGCTCTTCAGTGACATCTTCATCCTCTTCAGAGGAAGAAAACTCATCAGAGCTCATGAATGGCAGAAGTAAATCCAATGGAATCTCTATGGTCTCAGTGTGAGCCTCAGATTCCCATGGTTCCTCATTAGGGAACTCATTGGAGGCCAGTGGACGTCCATTGAGGTCTTCCTCAGTGGCGATCATTGCCTCTTCTTCCTCTCTAAATTCGGCTATGTTGATGGCCTTACACTCTCCTTTTGGATTCCCATCTGTATTGCTTGGAAGAGTACTAGGAGGGAGTTCAGTAACTTTCTTACTCAGCTGACCCACTTGTGCCTCCAAGTTTCTAATGGAGGACCTTGTTTCAGTCATGAAACATTGAGTGATTTTAATTAGATCAGAGACCATGGTTGCTAAGTCAGAGTGGCTCTGCTTAGAATTCTCTGTCTGTTGCTGAGAAGATGATGGAAAAGGCTTAACATTGCTAAACCTGTTTCTTCCACCATTATTATTGTTGAAACCTTGTTGAGGTTTCTGTTGATCCTTCCATGAGAGATTTGGATGATTTCTCCATGAAGGATTATAGGTGTTTCCATAGGGTTCTCCCATGTAATTCACCTCTTCCATTGATGGGTTCTCAGGATCATAAGCTTCTTCTTCAGATGAAGCGTCCTTAGTACTGTCTGGTGCAGCTTGCATTCCAGATAGACTTTGAGAAATCATATTGACTTGCTGAGTCAATATTTTGTTCTGAGCCAATATGACATTCAGAGTATCAATCTCAATAACTCCTTTCTTCTGATTCGTCCTATTGTTCATAGGATTCCTTTCAAAAGTGTAGATGAATTGGTTATTTGCAACCATTTCAATGAGTTCTTAAGCTTCTTCAGGCGTCTTCTTCAGATGAAGAGATCCTCCAGCAGAGCTGTCCAATGACATCTTGGACAGTTCAAACAGACCATCATAGAAGATACCTATGATGCTCCATTCAGAAAGCATGTCAGAAGGACACTTTCTGATCAATTGTTTGTATCTTTCCAAAGCTTCATAGAGGGATTCACCTTCCTTCTGTCTGAAGGTTTGGACTTCCACTCTAAGCTTACTCAATTTTTGAGGTGGAAAGAACTTTGCCAAGAAGGAATTGACTAGCTTTTCCCAAGAGTTCAGGCTTTCTTTAGGTTGTGAGTCCAACCATATCCTAGCTCTGTCTCTTACAGCAAAAGGGAATAGCATAAGTCTATAGACCTCAGGGTCAACCCCATTGGTCTTGACAGTGTCACAGATTTGCAAGAATTCAGCTAAAAACTGATGAGGATCTTCCAATGGAAGGTCATGGAACTTGCAATTCTATTGCATTAGAGAATCTAATTGAGGCTTAAGCTCAAAGTTGTTTGCTCCAATGGCAGGGATAGAGATGCTTCTCCCATAGAAGTCGGGAGTAGGTGCAGTAAAGTCACCCAGCACCTTCCTTGCATTGTTGGCATTGTTGTTGTTTTCGGCTGCCATGTCTTCTTCTTGTTTGAAGATTTCTGTTAGGTCCTCTACAGAGAGTAGTGCTTTAGCTTCTCTTAGCTTTCTCTTCAAGGTCCTTTCAGGTTTAAGGCCAGCCTCAACAAGAATGCTTTTGTCTTTGCTCCTGCTCATATGAAAGAGAAGAGAACAAGAAAATATGGAATCCTCTATGTCACAGTATAGAGATTCCTTGAGATGTCAGAGGAAAAGAAGAATAGAAGGAGGAGGTAGAAGAAGAAGAATTCGAACTTATCAAGAGAGATAGAGTTCGAATTATTGATAGTGGAGGAGTGTTAGTCCTTAAATAGAAGGATGTGAGAAGAGGGGAAGAATTTTCGAAAATAAATTAAAAGATTTTGAAGAAATTTTGAAAAATTGAAGAATGATTTTTGAAAATTAAAGTTGGGAAAGAAATAAAGTGATTTTTGAAAAAGATTTTGAAATTAGAAATCAAAAAGATTGAAAATTATTTGGAAAAAAGATGTGATTAAGAAGATATGATTGAAGAGTTATGGTTTTAAAAAAGATATGATTGAAAAGATATGATTGAGAAACAATTTAAAAAAGATTTGATTTTTAAAATTAATGACTTGGTTAACAAGAAATTTAAAGGATATGATTCAAACATTAAACCTTTCTTAACAGAACAGGCAACATACTTGAAATGTTGAATCAAATCATTAATTGTAGGCAAGTATTTTTGAGAATGGAAAGAAACTGATTTTGAAAATATATGATTGAAAAGATATGGTTTGAAAAAGATTTGATTTTGAAAAATTATGAAAACTTGAAAAAAATTTGAATTAAAAACAAAATCTTCCCTCTTGTATCGTCCTGGCGTTAAACGCCCAGAATGGTATCTATTCTGGCGTTTAACGCCCAAAATGCTACCCTTTTGGGCATTAAACGCCCAGCCAGGTACCCTGGCTGGCGTTTAAACGCCAGTTTTCCTTCTTCACTGGGCGTTTTGAATGCCCAGCTTTTTCTGTGTAATTCCTCTGCTGCATGTTCTGAATCTTCAATTCTCTGTATTATTGACTTGAAAAGACACAAATTAAATTTTTTTTTTAATTTTTAATGATGAGGAATAATCAGAATGCAACTAAGATCAAATAAACAATGCATGCAAGGCACCAAACTTAGAAGTTTGTATACTATTGACACTAACAAATTGAGAATGCATATGAGAAACAACAAAACACTCAAGACAAGAGAATTTTAAGATCAGAGCAAGAAAATCATCAAGAACAACTTGAAGATCAATGAAGAACATAATGCATGTAATTTTCGAAAATTAGAAGAATAAAGACATGCAATTGACACCAAACTTAAAATTAGACACTAGACTCAAACAAGAAACATAAAAATATTTTCGATTTTAAGATTTTATAAATGTTTTTTTGTGCTTTTTCGAAAATTGAGTGGAAAAGAAAAACAAGGGTTCAAAATTCTTAATGAGAACTCCAGGAATCATTGCAATGCTAGTCTAAGACTCCGGTCCATGAACTAGACATGGCTTCACAACCAGCCAAGCTTTCAGTGAAAGCTCCGGTCCAAAACACTAGACATGGCCAATGGCCAGCCAAGCTTTAGCAGATCATTGCTCACAACAGCAAAATTGATAGAAATCAACAAGCTCTTGTGATGATAAGTTGAAACCTCGATCCAAAAGATTAGACATGGCTTCACAGCCAGCCATACTTCAACAAATCATCATGAAACTCTAGAATCCATTCTGAAAAACTATGAAGAACAAAATGCACGAAATTGTGATCATCAATGGCGCCATCAACATGGTGCGCTCAATTGCAATCTCAACTTTTTATCACAATTTCGCACAACTAACCAGCAAGTGCACTGGGTCATCCAAGTAATAAACCTTACGCGAGTAAGGGTCGATCCCACGGAGATTGTTGGTATGAAGCAAGCTATGGTCATCTTGTAAATCTCAGTCAGGCGGATTCAAATGGTTATGGAGGATTAATGATTAAAAGATAAATAAAACATAAAATAAAGATAGAGATACTTATGTAATTCATTGGTGAGAATTTCAGATAAGCGTATGGAGATGCTTTGTCCCTTCTGTCTCTCTGCTTTCCTACTGTCTTCATCCAATCCTTCTTACTCCTTTCCATGGCAAGCTGTATGTTGGGCATCACTGTTGTCAATGGCTACAGTCCCGTCCTCTCAGTGAAAATGTTCAACGTGCTCTGTCACAGCATGACTATTCATCTGTCGGTTCTCGATCATGTCGAAATATAATCCTGTAATTCTTTTGCATCTATCACTAACGCCCCACAATCGCGAGTTTGAAGCTCGTCAAAGTCATTCAATCCCTGAATCCTACTCAGAATACCACGTACAAGGTTTAGACCTTCCGGATTCTCAGGAATGGCCGCCAATAAATTCTAGCTTATACCACGAAGATTCTGATTAAGGAATCCAAGAGATATCCACTCAATCTAAGGTTGAACAGAGGTGGTTGTCAGGCACACGTTCATAGGTGAGAATGATGATGAGTGTCACGGATCATCACATTCATCAAGTTGAGGAACAAGTGATATCTTAGAACAAGAATAAGCTGAATTGAATAGAAGAACAATAGTAATTGCATTAATACTCGAGGTACAGCAGAGCTCCACAACTTAATCTATGGTGTGTAGAAACTCTACCGTTGAAAATACATAAGAACAAGGTCTAGGCATGGCTGAATGGCCAGCCTCCCAAAGAAGGTTCAATCATAAAAACATGATCAAAAGATGATCCGAAGATTGAAAGATTCCCAAATACATTAGCGAAAGGTCCTATTTATAGAGAACTAGTAGCCTAGGGTTTACAGAAATGAGTAAATGACGTAAAAATCCACTTCCGGGCCCACTTGGTGTGTGCTTGGGCTGAGCATTGAAGCTTCCATGTGTAGAGACTTTTCTTGGAGTTAAACGCCAGCTTTTGTGCCAGTTTGGGCGTTTGACTCCCACTTTTGTGCCAGTTCCAGTGTTTAACGCCGGGAATTCTAAAGCTGAATTGGAACGCCTGTTTGGGCCATCAAATCTCGGGCAAAGTATGGACTATTACATATTGCTGAAAATCCCTGGATGTCTACTTTCCAACGCAATTGAGAGCGCGCCAATTGGGCTTCTGTAGCTCCAGAAAATCCACTTCGAATGCAGGCAAGTCAGAATCCAACAACATCTGCAGCCCTTTTCAGCCTTTGAATCAGATTTTTGCTCAGGTCCCTCAATTTCAGCCAGAAAATACCTGAAATCACAGAAAAACACACAAACTCATAGTAAAGTCTAGAAAAGTGAATTTTAAATAAAACCTAATAAAAATATAATAAAAACTAACTAAAACATACTAAAAGCATACTAAAAATAATGCCAAAAAGCGTATAAATTATCCGCTCATCAAGGGACAAGAACAGAAACTACATGTCCAAGCTCAAAGGATGGATCATCAAGAAAAACTACTCTCTAGTTGGATGGATCAACAAAGAGATTGGTAGAAACAGCAAATGGAATTACAACAGGAGCATTACTCCCAGCTCACCCAAGCCATCAGTCAAGTGTCCGAAAGACAAGACAGCCAGGAAAAACATCTTCAAGAACTCAACCAATGCTAGATAAACCAGATGAAAGCATTCAACAAATTTAGTGTGCTCAACGAAGGAAGGCAACTGCATCGAGAAGAATTTAGTATAAACACTCAGGCCAAGTTAACCTATATGACTGGGCATATGCATAACCTGCACCCTGCCATTCCAAGTTATGAAGCACTTCGCAAGGACTTGACAGAACAAGAAGAGGGAAAGGTGAAACAACAAAAGGAGGCATTAAAGAAGAAGATGGAGGATGCTGGTTTCTAGAAAAAGCTGATCAAAAAGCGCAAAGGGAATGGAGACTCAAGCAATCAAGAAGGATCACAAGACAAGGGAACATAGGCATCCCCATAAATAAAAGGTGGTGGAGTTCCTTTTGAGTTCTATCTTTTTCAAAGCTTTAAATAAGGAAAATCATGTATGAAATAGAACATGCTTCCATAGTAACTTAGGAATTTTCAATTATGCTTTAAGATCTTGTTGCTTAGGTCCATGCTCACTAGTCTAGGTCCCTAGTTTTCATCTTCATCTTTCTTACTTGTATGCTTGCCCTTTAAGTTAATCAAAAAGAAAATGTTATGAAAAGAACAAGAGTGGAGTTATTTTGTGAAGTGAGTTCTGAATGTTTGTGGTAGGGTGATTAGTAAGCTAAGTTGGTTCACCAAACAAGGAAAGAAGGCAACTATCTATCCTGAATCCTATGCTTGAAACACATCCTATGAGACTAACTAAATAATAAGATCCCAATAAGAAAAGAGAAAGAGCAATAAAAGTGAAAAGGAAAGAAACACAATATTGAGGCATGTGTCTGTGGTGTTCATGTGCAAGGGATATGCTTGGATGAATAAGCTCTTAAGGGTGCCTTATCACCTGGTAACTTGGATTAACTAATCCGGGATTATTAGCTGAAAATCCACTATCAAGAGCAACCTTTGCTACAGAGCACTTAGCAACCCAAAGAGGTGCTGGACACCAAGGTCTCAAGAAAGAAAAATAATAAACCATGTGCCTGTGGTGTGTATGTATGAGGGAAAGAGACTTGAGGGAGTAAGTCCTTAGGGGTGTCTTAACACCTAGCACCTTGAACCAACTGGTTCGGGAGTGTTGGCTGAAAGCTTATCATAAAGTGTCGCCCTCTTACAGAACACCTAGCCTAAAAAGGAATGCAATAAACCTTGGAAAAGAAAGAAGGATCAACAACTAGGAAGTCTCAAGGGATGCAAGTAAGCAAGTGTTCAAGGGCATGATAAAGGCTTGAAACCTAGTAAAGGAATAAACCTAAGTTGCTATGCATGAAATCCCATAAACCAGAAATTTTACTTTTATATTGTTTATCTTGTTCTTTCATTCATTATTCCTATGTTTCAGTACTTGCATATGGACAAGCAAGCTTTAAATTTGGTGTTGTGATGCCAGGGCATCTAGGCCAGTTTTACTGACCTTTTCTTTACTGTCTTAGGGTAGTTTCATGCATTTTCTTAGAGAATAAGGAAAGTTTTCGATGAAAATACACTCACACCTTGATTCAAGCAACTATTGTGAATTTCACATATTTTCATGAAGATTTTGCAAGAATTAAATGACAAATTGATGATGCATAATCTCATGACTTTGGCTAGAGCTTTAATGTAGTTTATTTGCTTGATTTCAGGACAAAGGAAGTAAGGAAGAACCACGTTAGTAGCCACGTTAACCTAGTTAATGTGACCACTAACGTGGAATGGGAATGAGCTTGCAACGTTAATGAGAAAAGTGATCACCAATAACGCCTGCGAAGCCATCATAAGCCCACGTTAATTGCCACGTAAACTAGGTTAACGTGGTAGTTAACGTGGAGACAAAGAAAGCACCAGCATTAGTGGTAAACATGAACACCACTAACGCTCCAAAATGTGGCAATGAACCACGTTAAGAGTCACGTTAACTCTAACGTGGAAGAGAGGAACAATGCCAACGTTAGTGACACTCACTTTTGTCACTAACGTTGGATCAAACTAGCATTGCCCACATTAGTGGTCACGTGAAGACCACTAACGTGAAAGTTAACGTGGAGCTAAGATTTATGAGCCAACGTTAGTGACACTCACCTTTGTCACTAACGTTGGAGATGGCATTCACTACCACGTTAGTGGCCACGTTAACTTAATTAACGTGAGCTCTAACGTGGAGAGTAGGGGCACTTGGAGCGTTAGTGACAAAGGTAAGTGTCATTAACACTCTCGAAGATGAGGCATACGCACGTTAAGAGCCACGTTAGTTACACTAACGTGAACTCTAACATAGGGACAAGGGGCACAAGGCAACGTTATTGGAAAAGGTGAGTCTCAATAGCGCTTGCAAAGGTTTATAAGGCAACGTTAGTGGTCACGTTAGTACTACTAACATTGGAGTTAACGTGGGTTATATGGGGTTGGAACGTTAGTGAAAAAGGTGATTGCCACTAACGTTCTCGAACCCACAATCTCACTTAACGTTAACATCACTAATGCCCATGCCTAACTCACACTTTTCTGCAAGCTGAGCCCACTAAAGATTATAACTGCTTCAACTCAAGATCTAAGGCCCACATCCAGGACTGGGAGAACTCACTAGAAGATCAAGAAGAGTAGTATATATAGGAGTAGTTTTGAACTATAGAGAGGCTTGGCACTTTGGAGAACTATCCTCTGTATATTTACTTTTCTGCACTTTTAGCTAAGCATGTATTCTTTTCTACCATTTTCTGTTTCTAGAGCTATGAACAACTAAACCCCTTTCATTGGGTTAGGAAGCTCTATTGTAATTTGATGGATCAATTATAGTTTTCATTCTTCTTCTTCTCTCTTCTCTTTTGATTTACTGGAAAGCTTTTCGATCTTAACTCAATTGGTTAGTTGTCTTGGAAAAGAAACTCTCCATAATTGGATCTCCTCTGAGCCTTGGAAAAGGGATGAGGAGATCATGCTAGAAATGTTTTTTCATGTTGGACCAAATTGGGGTCTGGGTGGATATAGTGACATGTAATCCTCCCAACACTTTGATTTGGAAATACATGTATAATAAGTGACCACACTTCATCTCTTCCCATGAGCAATTAAATCAAGGAATTGGGCAATTGTTTAAGCTTAGAGAGATTGGGTTGCCAAGGAATTGGAACCCAATCACTTAAGATTGCGAAGGAGATCAATAGATGCTTTGATTGAGGAAGAGATGAAAATGAATTTGATCCAGAGAATACAACATCTCCCGAGCCCAATTAATTCCCCATTTCTGATCTTACCCATTCTCTTTACTTTCTGCCATTTATTTACATGCTCATTTCCTCAAATCCCCATCTAAGATCTACACTTTATTTTCTGCTATTTAATTTCCCGCCATTTAATTTTCTGCAATTCTCAACTATACTCTGTTTAGCTCAACTAGCATACTCTTTCAACTAAAGTTGCTTGACCAATCAATCCCTGTGGGATTCGACCTCACTCTATTGTGAGTTTTTACTTGACGACAATTCGGTATACTTGCCAAAGAGAAATTTGTTGAGAGACACGTTTTCATGCATCAGATAGTGAATGAAAGATTGGTTTGAAATTTTGATTTGTATGCTTTATTAAGGACAGTTTGAGAATTGGAAAACGACTTGATGTTAGAATTAGTTTGATTTCGGAAAACGATTTGAGATTTGTGAATGACTTGGGTTTAAACCATTGGAAAGAGTTTGAGAAAATGTTGGTTGACTTTATTGGAAAATAATTGAGTGTTGGAAAGAATTTTAATATTGAAAATGAGCTTGATTTAATGAAAAATGAATTTAAAATGAAAATGGTTTGAAATATTGAAATTGGTCTGATTTTGGAATTGAGTTGAAAGGAGTTTGAGAAATGGTTTGGTTAGGACCCAAAACGGGTGGCAAAATCCAAGTTTTAAAGGAGATGCTACCCAAATTTTTATAAAATTGGAGATTTTGTTTGAAGTGCTTGTTAGAATGCTTTGGATTTTTAAAAGGATTTTAAAATTTGGAAAGGGTTATGTTTTGAGTTTTGCTGTATGGTGCACAAATCCCCATGCTTCGTACAACTGAACCAGCAAGTGCACTGGTCGTCCAAGTAATACCTAAGTGAGTCAGGGTCGATCCCACGAGAATTGTGGTTTGATGCAAGCTATGATTACCTTGCAGGTCTTAGTCAGGCGGATAGAAGAATTGGTGGATTGAGGTTTAATTGCATTAAAGGAAATATGAGAGAAAGGTATAAGGTATTTTGTGAATTAAATGTAACCATTAATAGGAATATGATTAAGGATTGAAGTTGCTTTGTCCTTCTGGATTAACTCTGGTATTACTGTCTTCTTCAATTGTGAATGATTTCTTCTTTGGCAGGATATATGTGATTGACGTTGGTTTGAGAAACCGCTAATACTCCTCCAAATCTAAACCCCAGGGTTATTGCGGATCCATTCTGATTGAGGGTGAAGCTTCTACAGTTCATTCTCCTTGGTGATCCTACTTAAAATGCCACAGACAAGGTTGAGTCTTCCATATCAAAGGATGTTGCGCCTTTGGGTTCTAGCCTTTACCACAAATACCCTAATCTTCCTGTAATCGGCTGAACTGGTGTCTCGAGAAGTCCCCAATGAAATCGTGGATTAGTCGTTTAAAGGATGCACAATCAAGCTGATGGTTCATCATTGTCTGATGAAAGACACACTCTGAACCCATGTAGAATGTGATAACCTTATGCCAGTTCAGCGCATTCATATTGATGAAGAACGAATATACATCTTAGAATAGAGAAGCAAACACGGATTAAAGAGGAACAATAATCCTTTATTAATTCATAAAACTCAACAGGGATCCTCCCCTCAACCTATGAGATTTAGAAACTCATACTGATAGAAAATACAATATGGTAAATGAAAATATGGTGTAAAGTGGCAGAAGATCCTTAACAAAGAGTGATCTTTTGTTTTAAATACTAAACTAATGACCAGTAAGGGTAAAACAATCTTTTTAGTGCTAAAATCCACTTCTAAGGCCCACTTGGTGAGTGTTTGGGCTGAGCTTTGATGAGATCCACGTGCTATGAGGCCTCTAGGGCATTGAACACTGGCAAGGGGGTCCTCCTTAGGTGTTTGGACGCTGGTCTATTCTCCTTGGGCATTGGACGCCTGGAAGGGGCAGGAGACTGGCGTTGGAAGCCAGTTTTGTGCCTTCTAATCTGAAGCAAAGTATGGATTATTATACATTGCTGGAAATCTCTAAAAGTCAGCTTTCCATAGCCATTAAGAACACTCCATTTGGACTTCTGTAGCTCCAGAAAGCTGTTCCGAGTGCAAGGAGGTCAAATCTGGACTGCACCTGCAGTGCTTTCTCTGTCTCTAAATCGGACTTTTGCTCCAACTCCTCAACTTCAACCAGAAATTACCTGAAATTGCATAAAAACACAAAAACTCATAGTAGAATCCAAAAATGTGAATTTAACACTAAAACCTATAAAAACTTAATAAAAACTAAACAAAACATAATAAAAACTATATGAAAATGATGCCAAAAAGCGTATAAAATATCCGCTCATCACAACACCAAACTTAAACTATTGCTTGTCCCCAAGCAACTTACACAATAAATTTAAAAGTTTTCAATGAATCTCAGTTATAATTAGATGAGCGGGATTTAGTAGCTTTTTGCTTCTGAATAATTTTGACATCTCACTCTTGATTGAAACTCAGAATGGTTGGCATCTTTAGGAACCTAGAATCCAGATGATATTATTGATTCTCCTAGTTCAGTTCATTTTTATTCTTGAACACAGCTTTTAGAGTCTTGGTCGTGACCCTAAGCACCTTATTTTCCTGTATTACTACTGGATACATAAATGGCACAGACACTTTAACTGGGTGAACCTTTTTAGATTGTGATTCAGTGATGAGCAGATAATTTATACGCTTTTTGACATTGTTTTTAGGTAGTTTTTAGTAGGATCTAGCTACTTTTAGGGATTTTTTCATTAGTTTTTATGCTAAATTCACATTTCTAGACTTTACTATGAGTTTGTGTGTTTTTCTGTGATTTCAGGTAATTTCTGGCTGAAATTGAGGGACCTGAGCAAAACTCTGATAAAAGGCTGACAAAGGACTGCTGATGCTGTTGGATTCTGACCTCCCTGCACTCGAAAATAATTTTCTGGAGCTATATAACTTCAAATGGCGCGCTCTTAATGGAGTTGGAAAGTAGACATCCAGAGCTTTCTAGCAATATATAATAGTCAATACTTTATTCGTGATTAGATGACGTAAACTGGCGCTCAACGCCAGTTCCATGCTGCATTCTGGAGTCAAACGCTAGAAACACGTCATGAACCAGAGTTGAACACCAAAAACACGTTACAACTTGGCGTTCAACTCCAAAAGAAGCCTCAGCTCGTGTAAAGTTCAAGCTCAGCCCAAGCACACACCAAGTGGGCCCCGGAAGTAGATTTCTGCATCAATTACTTACTTTTGTAAATCCTAGTAGCTAGTCTAGTATAAATAGGACTTTTTACTATTGTATTCAGTGTCTTTTGATTGTAAGGTCTTGGATTGTATTTTTTGATCTTTTGATCACATTTGGCAGCTGGCCATTCAGCCATGTCTGAACCTTCATCACTTATGTATTTTCAACGGTGGAGTTTTTACACACCATAGATTAAGGGTGTGGAGCTCTGCTGTACCTCAAGTTTCAATGCAACTACTACAATTTTCTATTCAATTCCGCTTGTTCTTATTCTAAGATATTCGTTGCACTTCAACATGATGAATGTGATGATCCGTGACACTCATCATCATTCTCACCTATGAATGTGTGACTGACAACCGCTTCCGTTCTACCTTAGACCGGGCGCATATCTCTTGGATTCCTTAATCAGAATCTTCGTGGTATAAGCTAGACTGATAGCGGCATTCATGAGAATCTAAAAAGTCTAAACCTTGTCTGTGGTATTCTGTGTAGGATTCAGGGATTGAATGACTGTGACGAGCTTCAAACTTGCGATTGTTGGGCGTGATGACAAACGCAAAAGAATCAAGGGATTCTATTCCAACATGATCGAGAACCGACAGATGATTAGCCGTGCCATGACAGAG
This sequence comes from Arachis hypogaea, assembly GCF_003086295.3. NCBI lineage: Eukaryota > Viridiplantae > Streptophyta > Magnoliopsida > Fabales > Fabaceae > Arachis > Arachis hypogaea. The sequence continues at coordinate 66,158,258 of NC_092044.1, read as the reverse complement.
CATTTGGACCTTTTTCACTGAGAGGATGGGATGTAGCCATTGACAATGGTGATGCCCTACATATAGCTTGTCATGGAGAGGAATAAGAAGGATTGAAGGAAGGCAGTAGGAAAGCAGAGATCCAACAGGGACAAGCACCTCCACGCACTTATCTGAAATTCCCACCATTGAATTACATGAGTAACTCTATCTTTATTTCCTATTTTATTATTATTCGAAAACTCCATAGCATTTACTATCCACCTAACTGAGATTTACAAGATGACTATAGCTTGCTTCATACCAACAATCTCCGTGGGATCGACCCTTACTCACGTAAGGTATTACTTGGACGACCCAGTGCACTTGCTGGTTAGTTGTTCGGAGTTGTGACTAAGTGTGATTCACGTTTGAGAGCGCTACCAAGTTTTTGGCGTCATTGTTGGTGATCACAATTTCGTGCACCAAGTTTTTGGCGCCGTTGTCGGGGATTGTTCGAGTTTGGATAACTGACGGTTCATCTTGTTGCTCAGATTAGGTAATTTCTTTTATTTTCTTTTCAAACGTGTTCAAAAAAAAATATATATATATATATATATAATTTTTCAAAACATTTTTCAAAATGTTCTCACCTGTTTTCGAAAATTTTTCAAAATTTTTAAGAATGAATTCTAGTGTTTCATAAAGTATGTTGAAGCTTGGCTGGGTGTAAAGCCATGTATAACTCAATTGGATTGAGGCTTCAAAACCATCAGTATAGAGGCAAGTTAATTGGAATATCAGTTGCTACATGCCTGATTTATATCTTCTAAAGCTGGCTGGCTATTAAGCCATGCCCAACCCTTGGATTGGAGCTTTAGGCTAATATTGAAAGATTCCTGGAATTCTTATAAAAAATTTTGGATTTCTTATTTTTTTATATGTTTTTCGAAAAAATTAAAATAAAATCCAAAAAAATCATAAAATCATAAAAAAAAAAACCAAAAATATTTTGTGTTTCTTGTTTGAGTCTTGAGTCAATTTTTAAGTTTGGTGTCAATTGCATGCTTGTAAAAATTTATGCATTATTTTTCAAAAATTCAAGCATTCATGGTGTTCTTCATGATCTTCAAGTTGTTCTTGGTAAGTCTTCTTGTTTGATCTTGATGTTTTCTTGTTTTGTGTCTTTTATTATTTTTCATATGCATTTTTGCATTCATGGTGTCCATGCATTAAAGATTTCTAAGTTTGGTGTCTTGCATGTTTTCTTTGCATCAAAAATTTTACAAAAATATGTTCTTGATGTTCATCATGATCTTCAAAGTGTTCTTGGTGTTCATCTTGACATTCATAGTATTCTTGCATGCATTATGTGTTTTGATCCAAAATCTTCATGTTTTGGGTCATTTTTATGTTTTTCTCTCTCATCATTAAAAATTCAAAAAATAAAAAAAAATATCTTTTCCTTTTTTCTCTCAAAATTTCGAAAATTTGGGTTGACTTAGTCAAAAAATTTTAAAATTAGTTGTTTCTTGTAAGTTGATGAGCGGATAATTTGTACACTTTTTGGCATTGTTTTTAGTATGTTTTTAGTCTATTTTAGTTAGTTTTTAGTATATTTCTATTAGTTTTTAGTTAAAATTCACTTTTCTGGACTTTACTATGAGTTTGTGTGTTTTTCTGTGATTTCAGGTATTTTCTGGCTGAAATTGAGGGACTTGAGCAAAAATCTAATTCAGAGGCTGAAAAGGACTACAGATGCTGTTGGATTCTAACCTCCCTGCACTCGAAGTGGACTTTCTGGAGCTACAGAAGCCCAATTGGCGCGCTCTTAATGGCGTTGGAAAGTCGACATCCTGGGCTTTCTAGCAATATATAATAGTCCATACTTTGCACGAGATTTGATGGCCCAAACCGGCATTACAAATCAGCTCAAAACTGCCCGACGTTAAACGCCGGAACTGGCACAAGAATGGGAGTTAAACGCCCAAACTGGCACAAAAGCTGGCGTTTAACTCCAAGAAGAGTCTCTACACGAAAATTCTTCAATGCTCAGCCCAAGCACACACCAAGTGGGCCCGGAAGTGGATTTTTATGTAATTTACTCATCTTTGTAAACCCTAGGCTACTAGTTCTCTACAAATAGGACCTTTTACTATTGTATTTTCATCTTTGGATCATTTTAGATCTTTTGATCATCTTTGGACGTCTAGTTCTTAGATCATTGGGAGGCTGGCCATTCGGCCATGCCTGAACCTTGTTCTTATGTATTTTCAACGGTGGAGTTTCTACACACCATAGATTACGGTGTGGAGCTCTGCTGTACCTCGAGTATTAATGCAATTACTATTGTTCTTCTATTCAATTCAGCTTATTCTTGTTCTAAGATATTCATTTGCACCCAAGAACATGATGAATATGATGATTATGTGACACTCATCATCATTCTCACTTATGAACGAGCGCCTGACAACCACTTCCGTTCTACAAGCAAACAAGGGTTGAATGTTTATCTCTTAGATCCTTTGATCGGAATCTTCGTGGTATAAGCTAGAATTGATGGCGGCATTCAAGAGAATCCAGAAGGTCTAAACCTTGTCTGTGGTATTCTGAGTAGGATTCAATGATTGAATGACTGTGACGAGCTTCAAACTCGCGATTGTGGGGCGTTAGTGACAGACGCAAAAGAATCACTGGATTCTATTCCGACATGATCGAGAACCGACAGCTGAATAGCTGTGCCGTGACAGGGTGCGTTGAACATTTTCACTGAGAGGATGGGAGGTAGCCACTGACAACGGTGAAACCCTACATACAGCTTGCCATGGAAAGGAGTAAGAAGGATTGGATGAAGACAGTAGGAAAGCAGAGAGACGGAAGGGACAAAGCATCTCCATACGCTTATCCGAAATTCTCACCAATGAATTACATAAGTATCTCTATCTTTATCTTTATGTTTTATTCATACATCATCCATAACCATTTGAATCTGCCTGACTAAGATTTACAAGGTGACCATAGCTTACTTCATACCAACAATCTCCGTGGGATCGACCCTTACTCGCGTAAGGTTTATTACTTGGACGACCCAGTGCACTTGCTGGTTAGTTGTGCGAAGTTGTGAAATTATGTGTGTACCATGGTATTGAGCAACAAGTTCTTGGATTCATTACCGGGGATTATTTGAGTTGTGAAAAGTAGAGATCACAATTTCGTGCACCAAGTTTTTGGCGCCGTTGCCGGGGATTGTTGAGTTTGGACAACTGACGGTTCATCTTGTTGCTTAGATTAGGTATTTTTTTTTCAGAGTTCTTAAGAATGAATTCTAGTGTTTCAAGGTGATGTTCTTATCATCACCAAAGCTGATTGATCTTCATTAATTTAGCTCTTGAATGCAATGTCCTGCTGAAGCTTGGCTAGCCATGTCTAATTCCTTTAGACTGAGGCTTTAGACTAACATTGCATGATTCCTGGAATTCTCATTAAGAATTTTGATATCTTTATTTTCTTTTTTCACTTAATTTTCAAAAAATCCAAAACAAATTACAAAAAAAAACAAAAATATTTTATGTTTCTTGTTGAGTCTAGAGTCTCATTTTAAGTTTGGTGTCAATTGCATATTTCTGTTCTTCTTGCATTTTTCATGTGTCTTCAGTGATCTTCAAGTTGTTCTTGATGATTTACTTGCTCTGATCTTTAAATTCTCTTATCTTGAGTGTTTTTGTTGTTTATCATATGCACTCCCAACTTGTTAGTGTCAGTAGTATACAAACTGCTAAGTTTGGTGTCTTGCATGCATTGTTATTTGATTTTAGTTGCATCTTGATTATTCTTCATCATTAAAAATCCAAAAATATTTTTTATTTGTATCTTTTCAAGTCAATAATACAGAGAATTGAAGATTCAAAACATACAGCAGAGGAATTACACAGAAAAAGCTGGGCGTTCAAAACGCCCAGTGAGAAAGACAAACTGGCGTTTAAACGCCAGCCAGGGTGCCTGGCTGGGCGTTTAACGCTCAAAAGGGTAGTGCTTTGGGCGTTAAACGCCAGAATGTGCACCATTCTGGGCGTTTAACGCCAGGATGGCACAAGAGGGAAGATTCTGTTTTCAATTCAAATTTTTTTCAGGTTTTCAAAATTTTTCAAAATCAAATCTTTTTCAAATCATATCTTTTCAATCATATGTTTTCAAAATCAATTTCTTTCCTTTTTCAAAAATACTTGCTATCAATTAATAATTTGATTCAACATTTCAAGTATGTTGCCTTTTCTGTTGAGGAAGGTTTAATGTTTGAATCATATCTTTTCTTGTTAGCCAAGTCATTAATTTTCAAAATCAAATCTTTTTAAATTGTTTTTCAAATCATATCTTCTCAATCACATCTTTTTTAAAACCATAACTTTTCAATCATATCTTTTTAATAACATCTTTTTCAAAATAGTTTTCAATCATATCTTTTTACTTTCTAATTTCAAAATCTTTTTCAAAAATCACTTGATTTCTTTTCCACCCTTGGTTTTCGAAAATCAATTAGTGTTTTTCAAAATGTTTTTAAATCTTTTACTTAAATTTCGAAAATTTCTTCCCCTCTTCCCACATCCTTCTATTTATGGACTAACACTATTCCTTAATGCACAATTCGAACTCCATCTTTCTTGATAAGTTCGAATTCTTCTACTTCTTCCTTCTATTTTTCTTTTCCTCTGACACCTCAAGGAATCTTTATACTGTGACATAGAGGATTCCATATTTTCTTGTTCTCCTCTCTTTCATATGAGCAGGAGCAAAGACAAAATCATTCTTGTTGAGGCTGACCCTGAACCTGAAAGGACCTTGAAGCGAAAGCTAAGGGAAGCTAAGGAAAAACACTCTGTAGAGGACCTAACAGAAATCTTCAAACAAGAAGAACCCATGGCAGCCGAAAACAACAACAATGCCAACAATGCAAGGAAGGTGCTGGGTGACTTTACTGCACCTACTCCCGACTTCTATGGGAGAAGCATCTCTATCCCTGCCATTGGAGCAAACAACTTTGAGCTTAAGCCTCAATTGGTTTTTCTAATGCAACAGAATTGCAATTTCCATGGACTTCTATTGGAAGATCCTCATCAGTTTTTAGCTGAGTTCTTGCAAATCTGTGACACTGTCAAGACCAATGGAGTTGACCCTGAGGTCTACAGACTTATGCTATTCCCTTTTGCTGTAAGAGACAGAGCTAGGACATGGTTGGACTCACAACCTAAAGAAAACCTGAACTCTTGGGAAAAGCTAGTCAGTGCCTTCTTGGCAAAGTTCTTTCCACCTCAAAAATTGAGTAAGCTTAGAGTGGAAGTCCAAACCTTCAGACAGAAGGAAGGTGAATCCCTCTATGAAGCTTGGGAAAGATACAAACAATTGATCAGAAAGTGTCCTTCTGACATGCTTTCTGAATGGAGCATCATAGGTATTTTCTATGATGGCCTGTCTGAACTATCCAAGATGTCTTTGGATAGCTCTGCTGGAGGATCTCTTCATCTAAAGAAGACGCCTACAGAAGCTCAAGAGCTCATTGAAATGGTTACAAATAACCAATTCATGTACACTTCTGAAAGGAATCCTGTGAACAATGGGACAAATCAGAAGAAAGGAGTTCTTGAGATTGATACTCTGAATGCCATATTGGCTCAGAACAAGATATTGACTCAGCAAGTTAATTTGATTTCTCAAAGTTTGTCTGGCATGCAAGCTGCACCAGGCAGTACTAAGGATGCTTCATCTGAAGAAGAAGCTTATCATCCTGAGAACCCTTCAATGGAAGAGGTGAATTACATGGGAGAATCCTATGGAAACACCTATAATCCTTCATGGAGAAATCATCCAAATCACTCATGGAAGGATCAACAGAGACCTCAACAAGGTTTCAACAAAAATAATGGTGGAAGAAGCAGGTTTAGCAATGGCAAGCCTTTTCCATCATCTTCTCAGCAACAGACAGAGAATTCTAAGCAGCACCACTCTGACTTAGCAACCATGATCTCTGATCTAATCAAAACCACTCAAAGTTTCATGACTGAAACAAGGTCCTCCATTAGGAATTTGGAGGCACAAGTGGGACAGCTGAGCAAGAAAATTACTGAACTCCCTCCTAGTACTCTTCCAAGCAATACAGAAGAGAATCCAAAAGGAGAATGTAAGGCCATCAACATGGCCGAAATAGGAGAGGAGGAAGAGGCAGTGAGCGCCACTGAGGAAGACCTCAATGGACGTCCATTGGCCTTCAATGAGTTCCCTAATGAGGAACCATGGGAATCTGAGGCTCACACTGAGACCATAGAGATTCCATTGGATTTAATTCTGCCATTCATGAGCTCTGATGAGTATTCTTCCTCTGAAGAGGATGAGTATGTCACCGAAGAGCAAGTTGCTAAATACCTTGGAGCATTCATGAAGCTAAATGAAAAGTTATTTGGTAATGAGACTTGAGAGGATGAACCCCCTTTGCTCACCAAAGAACTGGATGACTTGTCTAGGCAGAAATTACCTCAAAAGAGACAGGATCCTGGGAAGTTTTCAATACCTTATACCATAGGAACCATGACCTTTGAGAAGGCTCTGTGTGACCTAGGGTCAAGCATAAACCTTATGCCTCTCTCTGTAATGGAGAAGCCAGGGATCTTTGAGGTACAAGCTGCAAGAATCTCACTAGAGATGGCAGACAATTCAAGAAAACAAGCTTATGGACTTGTAGAGTATGTTCTAGTAAAACTTGAAAACCATTACATCCCTGCTGATTTCATAGTCCTAGAGACTGGGAAGTGCATGGATGAATCCATTATCCTTGGCAGACCTTTCCTAGCCACAGCAAAGGCTGTGATTGATGTTGACAGAGGAGAATTGATCATTCAAGTGAATGAAGAAACCCTTGTGTTTAAGGCTCAAGGACATCCCTCTGTAACCATGGAGTGGAAGCATGAAGAGCTTCTCTCAAAACAGACCCAAATAGAGCCCCCACAGTCAAACTCTAAGTTTGGTGTTGGGAGGCCACAACCAACTTCTAAGTTTGGTGTTGAACCCCCACATTCAAACTCTAAGTTTGGTGTTGGGAGGTTCCAACATTGCTCTGAGCATCTGTGAGGCTCCATAAGAGCCCACTGTCAAGCTACTGACAATAAAGAAGCGCTTGTTGGGAGGCAACCCAATGTTATATTTTATCTATTTTCCTTTGTTATTTTATGTTTTATGTAGGTTGATGATCATGAGAAGTCACAAAATCAATTGAAAAAGCAAAAACAGAATGAAAAACAAAAAGAAAAATAGCACACCCTCGAGGAAGACCTTGCTGGCGTTTAAACGCCAATAACGGCAGCAAATGGGCATTTAACGCCCAGTCTGGCACCATTCTGGGCGTTTAACGCCAAAAAGGGGCACCAGACTGGCGTTAAACGCCAGGAAAGGGCAAGAAGCTGGCGTTAAACGCCAGAAATGGGCATCAGCCCAGCGTTTAATGCCAGAATTGGCACAAAGGGCATATTTGCTCGCCACTTGGTGCAGGGATGAATTTTCCTTGACACCTCAGGATCTGTGGACCCCACAGGATCCCCACCTACCCCACCACTCTCTCCCTTCTTCTTTACCAATCACCTCAACACCTCTTCCCCAAAAACCCTTCACCTATCAAATCCCATCTTTCTCTTCACCACTCACATCCATCCTTCATAAAACCCCACCTACCTCACCATTCAAATTCAAACCACTTTCCCTCCCACACCCACCCATTATGGCCGAACCATACACCCCCTCTCCACTCCTATATAAACCCATCTTCACCCCTTCATTTTCACACAACCTAAACACTACTTCTCCCCCTTTGGCCGAACCACAAAGCCATCTCCATCCCCTTCATTTCTTCTTCTTCTACACTCTTCTTTCTTCTTTTGCTCGAGGATGAGCAAACCTTTTAAGTTTCGTGTGGTAAAAGCATTGCTTTTTGTTTTTCCATAACCATTTATGGCATCCAAGGCCGGAGAAACCTCTAGAAAGAGGAAAGAGAAGGCAAAAGTTTCCACCTCCGAGTCATGGGAGATGGAGAGATTCATCTCAAGGGTGCATCAATACCACTTCTATGAAGTTGTGGCCATGAAGAAGGTGATCCCCGAGGTCCCTTTCAAACTCAAAAAGAGTGAATATTCGGAGATCCGACATGAGATCCGAAGAAGAGGTTGGGAAGTTCTTACCAACCCCATTCAACAAGTCGGAATCTTAATGGTTCAAGAGTTCTATGCCAATGCATGGATCACCAAGAATCATGATCAAAGTGTGAACCCAGACCCCAAGAACTGGCTTACAATGGTTCGGGGGAAATACTTAGATTTTAGTCCGAAAAATGTAAGGTTGGCATTCAACTTGCCCATGATGCAAGGAGATGAACACCCATACACTAGAAGGGTCAACTTTGATCAAAGGTTGGACCAAGTCCTCATAGACATTTGTGAAGAGGGCGCTCAATGGAAGAGAAATTCAAGAGGAAAGCCGGTTCAACTGAGAAGGCATGACCTCAAGCCCGTGGCTAGAGGATGGTTGGAGTTTATCCAACGCTCAATCATTCCGACTAGTAACCGGTCCGAAGTTACTATAGACCGGGCTATCATGATTCAAAGCATCATGATTGGAGAGGAAGTAGAAGTTCATGAGGTTATAGCCCAAGAACTTTATAAGGTGGCGGACAAGTCCATGATCATTAGTGTCTTAGTGTTCATGCCTTAAAGTTATGAATGTCCTATGAATCCATCACCTTTCTTAAATGAAAAATGTTCTTAATTGAAAAAGAGAAGAATTGCATGAATTTTAAATTTTATAACAGATTAATTATTTTGATATGGTGGCAATATTTTGGTTTCTGAATGTATGCTTGAACAGTGCATAAATCTTTTGAATTCGTTGTTCATGAATATTGGCTCTTGAAAGAATGATGAAAAATGAGACATGTTACTGAGGATCTGAAAAATCATAAAAATGATTCTTGAAGCAAGAAAAAGCAGTGAATACAAAAAAAATAGAGAGAAAAGAAAAAAAATAAAGTTGTGATCCAAAGCAAAAAGAGTGTGCTTAAGAACCCTGGACACCTCTAATTGGGGACTCTAGCAAAGCTGAGTCACAATCTGAAAAGGTTCACCAATTATGTGTCTGTGGCATGTATGTATCCGGTGGTAATACTGGAAGACAAAGTGCTTTGGGCCACGGCCAAGACTCATAAAGTAGTTGTGTTCAAGAATCATCATACTTAACTAGGAGAATCAATAACACTATCTGGATTCTGAGTTCCTATAGAAGCCAATCATTCTGAATTTCAAAGGGTAGAGTGAGATGCCAAAACTATTCAGAGGCAAAAAGCTAAAAGCCCCGCTCATCTTATTAATACTGATCTTCATAGATGTTTTTGGAATTCATTGCATATTCTCTTCTCTTTATCTTAATTGATTTCCAGTTGCTTGGGGACAAGCAACAATTTAAGTTTGGTGTTGTGATTAGCGGATAATTTGTACGCTTTTTGGCATTGTTTTTAGTGTGTTTTAGTTAGTTTTTAGTATATTTCTATTATTTTTTAGTTAAAATTCACTTTTCTGGACTTTACTATGAGTTTGTGTGTTTTTCTGTGATTTCAGGTATTTTCTGGCTGAAATTGAGGGACTTGAGTAAAATCTGATTCAGAGGCTGAAAAGGACTGCAGATGCTGTTGGATTCTGACCTCCCTACACTCAAAGTGGATTTTCTGGAGCTAAAAAAGCCCAATTGGCGCGCTCTCAACGGCGTTGAAAAGTAGACATCCTGGGCTTTCTAGCAATATATAATAGTTCATACTTTGCCTGAGATTTGATGGCCCAAACAGGCATTCCAGATTAGCTCAAAACTGCCCGGCGTTAAACGCCGGAACTGGCACAAGAATGGGAGTTAAATGCCCAAACTGGCACAAAAGCTGGCGTTTAACTCCAAGAAGAGTCTCTACACGAAAATGCTTCAATGCTCAGCCCAAGCACACACCAAGTGGGCCCGGAAGTGGATTTTTATGTAATTTACTCATCTTTGTAAACCCTAGGCTACTAGTTCTCTACAAATAGGACCTTTTACTATTGTATTTTCATCTTTGGATCATTTTAGATCTTTTGATCATCTTTGGACGTCTAGTTCTTAGATCATTGGGAGGCTGGCCATTCGGCCATGCCTGAACCTTGTTCTTATGTATTTTCAACGGTGGAGTTTCTACACACCATAGATTACGGTGTGGAGCTCTGCTGTACCTCGAGTATTAATGCAATTACTATTGTTCTTCTATTCAATTCAGCTTATTCTTGTTCTAAGATATTCATTTGCACCCAAGAACATGATGAATATGATGATTATGTGACACTCATCATCATTCTCACTTATGAACGAGTGCCTGACAACCACTTCCGTTCTACAAGCAAACAAGGCTTGAATGTTTATCTCTTGGATCCCTTGATCGGAATCTTCGTGGTATAAGCTAGAATTGATGGCGGCATTCAAGAGAATCCGGAAGGTCTAAACCTTGTCTGTGGTATTCTGAGTAGGATTCAATGATTGAATGACTGTGACGAGCTTCAAACTCGTGATTGTGGGGCGTTAGTGACAGACGCAAAAGAATCACTGGATTCTATTCCGACATGATCGAGAACCGACAACTGAATAGCCATGCCGTGACAGGGTTCGTTGAACATTTTCACTGAGAGGATGGGAGGTAGCCACTGACAACGGTGAAACCCTACATAAATCTTGCCATGGAAAGGAGTAAGAAGGATTGGATGAAGACAGTAGGAAAGCAGAGAGACGGAAGGGACAAAGCATCTCCATACACTTATCTGAAATTCTCACCAGTGAATTACATAAGTATCTCTATCTTTATCTTTATGTTTTATTCATACATCATCCATAACCATTTGAATCTGCCTGACTAAGATTTACAAGGTGACCATAGCTTGCTTCATACCAACAATCTCCGTGGGATCGACCCTTACTCGCGTAAGGTTTATTACTTGGACGACCCAGTGCACTTGCTGGTTAGTTGTTCGAAGTTGTGAAATTATGTGTGTACCATAGTATTGAGCACCAAGTTCTTGGATTCATTACCGGGGATTATTTGAGTTGTGAAAAGTTGAGATCACAATTTCGTGCACCATAAGTCAAGTCAAATTTTCAAATTTTAAAAATCTTATCTTTTTAAAACTTTTTCAAAAATTAAATCTTTTTCATTTTTCTTATTAATTTTCGAAAATTCTTTAAAATATTTTTCAAAAATCTTTTTCTTAGTTTTATCTTTATTTTCGAAAATTATGCTTACAAATTAATATGATTGATTCAAAAATTTGAAGTTTGTTACTTTCTTGTTAAGAAAGGTTTAATCTTTAAATTCTAGAATCATATCTTTTAGTTTATTGTTAGTTAAGTAATTAATTTTAATTTTCAAAAATTAAATCTTTTCTAACCATATATTTATAATCATATCTTCTCATTTCATCTTTTATATCATATCTTTTTTTTAATTTTATCTTTTTCAAAAGAAAAATTTTGATTTCAAAATATCTTATCTTTCTTATCTTTTCAAATTTGATTTTAATATCTTTTTCAACTAACTAATTAACTTTTTGTTTGTTTCTTATCTTTTTCAAAACCACCTAACTACTTTTTCCTCTCTAATTTTCGAAAATATCTCATCCCTTTTTCAAAATTCTTTTTAAATTAACTAATTGTTTTAAATTTTAATTTTAATTCTATCTCACCTTTAATTTTCGAAAATCATTAATTGCTTTTCAAAATTAATTTTCGAATTCTCTCTCTCTCATCTTCTATTTATTTATTTATTCACCAACACTTCTCTTCATCTCAAATCACTACCTCTATCCTTACCCTTGTGTTTGGATTCTCCATTCTTCTTATTCCATTTCTTCTTCTACTAATAATAAGGAACCTCTTTACTGTGACATAGAGGATTTTTCTTCTTTTTCTGTTCTCTTCTCTTTCATATGAGCAGGAACAAGGAAAAAGGCATTCTTGTTGAAGCTGATCCAGAACCTGAAAAGACTCTGAAGAGGAAACTAAGATAAGCTAAATTACAACAATACAGAGACAACCTTGCTGAAATTTTTTAACAAGAAAAGGAGATGGCAGCCGAACCCAACAACAATAATGCAAGAAGGATGCTTGGTGATTATACTACACCTACTTCCAAGTTTGATGAAAGAAGCATCTCAATTCCTGCCATTGGAGCAAACAATTTTAAGCTGAAACCTTAACTAGTTGCTCTAATGTAACAAAACTGGAAGTTTCATGGACTTTCATCAGAAGATCCCTATCAGTTTTTAACTGAGTTCTTGCAGATCTGTGAGACTATAAAGATGCATGGAGTAGATCCTGAAGTCTACAGGCTCATGCTTTTCCCTTTTGCTGTAAGAGACAAAGCTAGAACATGGTTGGATTCACAACCTAAGGATAGCCTGGACTCCTGGGATAAGCTGGTCACGACCTTCTTGGCTAAATTCTTTCCTCCTCAAAAGCTGAGCAAGCTTAGATTGGATGTTCAGAAATTCAAACAAAAAGATGGTGAATCCCTCTATGAAGCTTGGGAAAGATACAAGCAGATGACCAAAATGTTTCCTTCTGACATGCTTTCAGAATGGACTATTCTAGATATATTCTATTATGGTCTGTCTGAGTTCTCTAAGATGTCACTGGACCATTCTGCAGGTAGATCCATTCACCTAAAGAAAATGCCTGCAGAAGCTCAAGAACTTATTGACATGGTTGCAAATAACCAGTTCATGTACACTTCTGAGAGGAATTCCGTGAATAATGGGATGCCACAAAGGAAGGGAGTTCTTGAAATTGATGCTATAAATGCCATATTGGCTCAGAACAAAATGTTAACTCATCAAGTCAACATGATTTCTCAAAGTCTGAATGGATGGAAAAATGCATCCAACAGCACTAAAGAGGCATCTTCTGAAGAAGAAGCTTATGATCCTGAAAACCCTGCAATGGCAGAGGTAAATTATATGGGTGAACCTTATGGAAACACCTATAATTCATCATGGAGAAATCATCCAAATTTCTCATGGAAGGATCAACAAAAGCCTCAACAAGGCTTTAATAATGGTGGAAGAAATAAGCTTAGCAATATCAAGCCTTATCCATCATCTTCTCAGCAACAGACAGAGAATTATGAACAGAATACCTCTAACTTAGCAAATTTAGTCTCTGATTTGTCTAAGGCCACTTTAAGTTTCATGAATGAAATAAGGTCCTCCATCATAGATCTGGAGGCACAAGTAGGCCAGTTCAGTAAGAAAGTTACTGAAACCCCTCCTAGTACTCTCCCAAGCAATACAGAAGAGAATCCAAAGAGAGAGTGCAAGGCCATTGATATACTCAACATGGCCGAATGCAAGAAGGAAGGAGAGGACGCGAATCCCAATGAGGAAGATCTCATGGGACGTCTCTCAAGCAAGAAGGAGTTCCCTATTGAGGACCCACGGGAATCTGAGGCCCATATAGAGACCATAGAGATTCTATTAAACCTCCTTCTGCCATTCATGAGCTCTGAAGACTATTCTTCCTCTGAAGAGGATGAAGATGTAACTAGAGAGCAAGCTGCTCAATATCTAGGAGCTATCATGAAACTGAATGGCAAGATATTTGGTAATGAGACTTGGGAAGGTGAACCTCCCTTGCTCATTAGTGAACTAGATACCTGGGTTCAGCAAACTTTACCTTAAAAGAGACAAGATACTGGCAAATTCATAATACCCTGTACCATAGGCACTGATGAGCGGATAATTTATACACTTTTTGGCACAGTTTTTAGTATGTTTTTAGTACATTTTAGTTAGTTTTTATTATATTTTTTTAGTTTTTAATTAAAATTCACTTTTATGGACTTTACTATGAGTTTGTATGTTTTTCTGTGATTTCAGGTATTTTCTGGCTAAAATTGAGGGACCTGAGCAAAAATCTAATTCAGAGGCTGAAAAAGGACTGCAGATGCTATTGGATTCTGACCTCCCTGCACTCGAAGTGGATTTTCTGAAACTACAGAATCCCAATTGGTGCGCTCCTAATTGCGTTGAAAATTAGACATCCTGGGCTTTTCAGAAATATATAATAGTCTATACTTCACCCAAGAATTGATTGCCCAAACCGGCGTTCCAAATCAGCCTCAAAATTCCCGGTGTTTAACGCCGGAACTGGCACAAAAGTTGGAGTTAAACACCCAAACTGGCACAAAAGCTGGCGTTTAACTCCAGGAAAAGTCTCTACACATGAAAGCTTCAATGATCAGCCCAAGCACACACCAAGTGGACCCCAGAAGTAGATTTTTACGTCATTTACTCATTCTTGTAAACCCTAGGTCACTAGTTCACTATAAATCGGACTTTTTGCTATTATATCCGGATCTCATGACACATTACACGTTTCATACTGTATCTTCTACGACATGAGTCTCTAAAGCCCATGGTTGAGGGTGAGCAGCTCTGCTGTATCTTGATGGATTAATGCAATTACTACTATTTTTCATTCAATCACGCTTGCTTCTATTCTAAGATACCACTTGTTCTTCAACCTGATGAATGTGATGATCTGTGACACTCATCACCATTCTCACCTATGAATGTGTGTCTGACAACCACCTCCGTTCTACCTTTGATTGAGTGTGTATCTCTTGGATTCCTTAAGCAGAATCTTCGTGGTATAAGCTAGAACCCATTGGCGGCCATTCTTGAGAATCCGGAAAGTTTAAACCTTGTCTGTAGTATTTCGAGTAGGATTCGAGGATTGAATGACTGTGACGAGCTTCAAACTCATGAGTGTTGGGCGTTAGTGACAGACGCAAAAGAATCACTGGATTCTATTCCGACATGATCGAGAACCGACAGATGATTAGCCGTGCGGTGACAGCGTGCGTTGAACATTTTCACTGAGAGGATGGGAGGTAGCCATTGACAACGGTGAAACCCAACATACAGCTTGCCATGGAAGGAGCCTTGCGTGCATGAAGAAGAAGACAGTAGGAAAGTAGAGATTCAGAAGATATAGCATCTCCAAAACCTCAACCTGTTCTCCACTACTGCAAAACAAGTATTTATTTCATGTTCTTTTACTTTTTACAATTAAATCTGAGAATTATTGATATCCTGACTAAGAGTTACAAGATAACCATAGCATGCTTCAAGCCGACAATCTCCGTGGGATCGACCCTTACTCACATAAGGTATTACTTGGATGACCCAGTGCACTTGCTGGTTAGTTATGCGGAATTGCAAAAGTGTGATTGTGATTTCGTGCACCAAGTTTTTGGCGCCGTTGCTGGGGATTGTTCGAGTTTGGACAACTGACGATTTATTTTGTTGCTTAGATTAGGAATATTTTATTTTTGTGGTTTAGAGTCTTTTATTTGAGTTTAGTTTTATATTTTAAGTTTGGTGTCAATTGCATGCTTTTATTTTCTTTAAAATTTTCGAAATTGCATGTCCTTAGTTCTTTCTTTATTTTTAAAAATTTCTAAGTTTGGTGTCTTCTTTGTGTTTTCCTTTAAACTTTCGAAATTTTGTGTTTGATTTTCTAAAAATTTTAAGTTTGGTGTCTTTTGTGCTTTTGTTTACTTAAAATTTTTTTAAAAAAATAATTAAATAAAATAATATCCACATCATCTCCCATTCTCCATCATGGACCTAAGTGGAATTGAGCAGTCCAGAAGGACTGTGTGATCATATGCTAACCCCATTACAGCTGCATATGGGAGTAGCATCTGTATACCTCCCATTAAAGCAAGCAGCTTTGAGTTAAATCCTCAACTCATTATCATGGTGTAGCAAAATTGCCAGTATTTCGGTCTTCCACAAGAAGAACCTACTGAGTTTCTGGCACAGTTCTTACAAATTGCTGACACAGTATGTGATAAAGAAGTGGATCAGGATGTCTACAGATTGTTACTGTTTCCATTTGCTGTAAAAGATCAAGCTAAGAGGTGGTTGAATAACCAACCTACAGCAAGCATAAAAACATGGAGACAGTTATCAGACAAATTCCTGAATCAATTTTACCCTCCAAAAAAGATGACACAGCTAAGGCTGGACATCCAAGGCTTTAAACAAGAGGATAATGAATCCCTTTATAATGCCTGGGAGAGGTATAGAGGTATGCTAAGGAAATGTCCCTCTGAAATGTTTTAAGAGTGGGTACAGTTAGACATCTTCTACTATGAGCTTACAGAAAAAGCTCAGATGTCTTTAGATCACTCAGCTGGTAGATCTATACACATGAGGAAGACGATTGAAGAGGCTCAAGAGCTCATAGGTATGGTTGCTAGAAATCAACATCTATACTCAAGCAGTGAGTCCTCTATAAAAGAAGAAGCTATGGCAGTAACTACTGATCCTAATCCTCAAGAACAGATTGTTGAACTTAATCAACAATTACTCCTGATGACAAAACAATTAACAGAGTTTAAAGAGATGCTCCAAGAAACTAAAAATGCTAACCCAAATATGGAAGCACAATTGAATCAGACAAGACAGCAGCTATCTAAACAAATAACAGAAGAATGCCAAGCTGTTAAATTAAGGAGTGGGAAGACATTAAATATATCAACTCAAAGCAGCAGAAAGCCAAGAAAGGAACAACTGACAGAGGATAACCAAACCACTGTCCAAAATCCCTCTGAGGACAATAAGAGCCCAGAGAGGAATACTTCTGGCATTCAAACGCCAGAAAAGGGGGAAAAGTTGGCGTTAAACGCCCATTCCTTGCCCAGTTCTGGCGTTCAAACGCCAGAAAAGGGTGGAAAGCTGGCGTTAAACGCCCATCCTGCACCCAGTCCTAGCATTCAAACGCCAATGAGGAATCAGACACCTGAGAGTGCTGATAGTAACTCCTATAAGAAGGCTTCTCCAACCACATCTATAGGAAATAAACCTGCAGCAACTAAGGTTGAAGAATATAGAGCCAATATGCCTTATCCTCAAAAACTCTGCCAAGCAGAACAGGATAAACAATTTGTCCGCTTTGCAGACTATCTCAGGACTCTTGAAATAAAGATTCCGTTTGCAGAGGCACTTGAGCAAATACCCTCTTATGCTAAGTTCATGAAAGAGATCTTAAGTCAAAAGAAGGATTGGAGACAAACTGAAAAGGTGTTTCTCACTGAAGAATGCAGTGCAGTCATTCTGAAAAGCTTACCAGAGAAGCTTCAAGATCCAGGAAGCTTTATGATACCATGCACATTAGAAGGTGCTTGTACCAAGACAGCCCTATGTGACCTTGGAGAAAGTATCAACCTGATACCTGCAACCACTATCAGAAAGCTTGGGTTGACTGAAGAAGTCAAACCAACCCGGATATGTCTCCAACTTGCTGATGGCTCCATTAAATATCCATCAAGCATAATTGAAGACATGATTGTCAAGGTTGAGCCATTTGCCTTTCCCACTGACTTTGTAGTGCTGGAAATGGAGGAGCACAAGAGTGCAATTCTCATCCTAGGAAGACCTTTCCTAGCAACTAGACGCACTCTTATTGATGTACAAAAAGTGGAAGTGACCCTAAGAGTCAATGAGGATGAGTTCAAGTTGAATGCTGTCAAAGCTATGCAGCATCCAGACACATCAAATGACTGCATGAGCACTGATATTATTGACTCTTTGGTGGAAGAGATCAATATGACTGAGAGTCTCGAATCAGAGCTAGAGGACATCTTTAAAGATGTTCAGCCTGATCAGGAGGAACCAGAGGAAATAAAAGAACCTCTGAAAATTCCTCAGGAAGAGGATAAACCTCCCAAACCTGAGCTCAAACCACTACCACCATCGCTGAAGTATGCATTTCTGGGAGAAGGTGACACTTTTCCAGTGATCATAAGTGATGAGCGGATAATTTATACGCTTTTTGGCATTGTTTTTAGGTAGTTTTTAGTAAGTTTAAGCTACTTTCAGGGATGTTTTCATTAGTTTTTATGTTAAATTCACATTTCTGGAATTTACTATGAGTTTGTTATTTTTCTGTGATTTCAGGTAATTTCTGGCTGAAATTGAGGGACTTGAGCAAAACTCTGATAGGAGGCTGACAAAGGACTGCTAATGCTGTTGGAATCTGACCTCTCTGCACTCAAAATGGATTTTCTGGAGCTACAAAACTCCAAATGGCGCGCTCTCAACGGCGTTGGAAAGTAGACATCCAGAGCTTTCCAGCAATATATAATAGTCTATACTTTATTCGGGAATTGACGACGTAACTTGGCGCTCAATGCCAAGTACATGCTGCTGTCTGGAGTTAAACGCCAAAAACACGTCACAACCCGGAGTTGAACGCCCAAAACACGTTATAACTTGGTGTTCAACTCCAAGAGAAGCCTCAGCTCGTGGATAGATCAAGATCAGCCCAAACATACACCAAGTGGGCCCCGGAAGTGGATTTATGCATCAATTACTTACTTCTGTAAACCCTAGTAGCTAGTTTATTATAAATAGAACTTTTTACTAGTGTATTAGATATCTCTGGATGCCTAGTCCTTAGACCATGGGGGCTGGCCATTCGGCCATGCCTGGACCTCTCACTTATGTATTTTCAACGGTGGAGTTTCTACACACCATAGATTAAGGGTGTGGAGCTCTGTTGTACCTCAAGTTTCAATACAATTACTATTATTTTCTATTCAATTCTCTTTTATTCTTATTCCAAGATATACGTTGCACTTCAACTTGATGAATGTGATGATCCATGACACTCATCATCATTCTCACCTATGAACGCGCGTGACTGACAACCACTTCCGTTCTACCTTAGGCCGGGCACATATCTCTTAAATTCTCCAACAGAATCTTCGTGGTATAAGCTAGATAGATGGCGGCATTCATGGGAATCCGGAAAGTCTAACCTTGTCTGTGGTATTCCGAGTAGGATTCCGGGAATCTGGAAAGTCTAACCTTGTCTGTGGTATTCCGAGTAAGATTCCGGTATTGAATGACTGTGACGAGCTTCAAACTCCTGAAGGCTGGGCGTTAGTGACAGACGCAAAAGAATCAATGGATTCTATTCCAACCTGATTGAGAACTGACAGATGATTAGCCGTGCTGTGACAGAGCATTTGGACCATTTTCACTGAGAGGATGGGATGTAGCCATTGTCAAGGGTGATGCCTCCAGACGATTAGCCATGCAGTGACAGCGCATAGGACCATTTTCCCGAGAGGATGAAAAGTAGCCATTGACGACGGTGATGCCCTACATACAGCTTGCCATGGAAAAGAGTAAGAAGGATTGGATGAATGTAATAAGAAAGTAGAGATTCAAGAGGAGCACAGCATCTCTATACGCCTATCTGAAATTCCCGCTATTGATTTACATAAGTATTTCTATCCCTTTTTATTTTATTTATTTTTATTTATCCAATCTAATCACATTTGACTTTATGAGTCCACTTAACTGAGATTTACAAGGTGACCATAGCTTGCTTCATACCAACAATCTCTGTGGGATCGACCCTTACTCACGTAAAGTATTACTTGGATGACCCAGTACACTTGCTGGTTAAGTTGAACGTAGTTGTGATCACATATGCCAAAGAGCCATTAAATAAATCTCATGCAAATACAAAGAGGGCAATCACAATTTCATCCACCAATAAGCTCTGTTTTAAATTCACAGGAAGAGGAAGCACTAATTCAAGTGCTAAGGACACATAAGGCAGCTCTTGGATGGTCCATAAGTGATCTTAAGGGCATTAGCCTAGCAAGATGCATGCACAAGATCCTATTGGAAGATAACGCCAAGCCAGTGGTTCAACCATAAAGGCGGCTAAATCCATCCATGAAGGAGGTGGTGCAGAAAGAGGTCACTAAGTTACTAGAGGCTAGGATTATTTATCCTATTTCTGATAGCCCCTGGGTGAGCCCTGTTCAAGTTGTCCCCAAGAAGGGAGGCATGACAGTGGATCATAATGAAAAGAATGAACTGGTTCCTATAAGAACAGTTACAGGGTGGCGTATGTGTATTGACTACAGAAGGCTCAATACAGCCACCAGAAAGGATCATTTTCCTTTACCATTCATAAACCAGATGCTAGAAAGACTAGCGAGTCATGATTATTACTACTTTTTGGATGGCTATTTAGGCAACAATCAAATTGCAGTGGACCCTCAAGATTAAGAAAAAATAGCATTCACCTGTCCTTCTGGCGTATTTGCTTACAGAAGAATGCTTTTTGGTTTATGCAATGCACCTGCAACTTTTCAGAGGTGCATGCTATCCATCTTCTCTGATATGGTAGAGAAGTTCCTGGAAGTCTTCATGGATGACTTCTCAGTATTTGGAGACTCATTCAGCTCCTGTCTTGATCATCTAGCACTTGTCCTGAAAAGGTGCCAAGAGACTAACCTGGTCTTAAACTGGGAGAAATGTCACTTTATGGTGACTGAAGGAATTGTCCTTGGGCACAAAATTTCAATCAAGGGAATAGAGGTGGATTAAGCAAAGGTAGAAGTAATTGAAAAATTACCACCACCTGCCAATGTTAAGGTAATCAGAAGCTTTCTGGGGCATGCAGGATTCTACAGAAGGTTTATAAAGGATTTTTCAAACATTGCAAAACCTCTAAGCAACCTGCTAGCTGCTGACACACCATTTGTGTTTGACACAGAGTGTCTGTAGGCGTTTGAGACCTTGAAAGCCAAGCTGGTCACAGCACCAGTCATCTCTGCACCAGACTGGACATTACCATTCGAACTAGTGTGTGATGCCAGTGACCATGCTATTGGTGCAGTGTTGGGACAGAGGCACAACAAGCTTCTGCACGTCATTTATTATGCTAGCCGTGTTCTAAATGACGCACAGAAGAATTACACAACCACAGAAAAAGAGTTACTTGCAGTGGTTTATGCCATTGACAAGTTTAGATCCTATTTAGTAAGGTCAAAAGTGATTGTGTACACTGACCATGCTGCTCTTAAATGCTTACTCACAAAGCAGGACTTAAAACCCAGGCTCATAAGATGGGTGTTGCTTCTGCAAGAGTTTGATATAGAAATAAGAGACAGAAAAGGGACAGAGAACCAGGTAGCTGATCATTTGTCCCAGATAGAACCAGTAGCTGGGGCATCCCTCCCCTCTACTGAGATCTCTAAGACCTTTCCAGATGAGCAACTCTTTGCCATTCAGGAAGCACCATGGTTTGCAGACATTGCAAACTATAAAGCTGTGAGGTTCATACCCCAGGAGTATAGCAGGGTGCAAAGAAAAAAATTAATTTCAGATGCCAAGTACTACCTATGGGATGAGCCATATCTCTTTAAGAGATGTGCAGACGGAATAATCCGCAGATGTATACCTAGAGAGGAAGCACAAAGGATCCTAAAGCATTGCCATGGATCACAGTATGGGGGATATTTCGGAAGTGAGCAAACAGCCACTAAGGTCCTCCAATGTGGCTTCTACTGGCCTACTCTCTATAGGGATGCCCGAGAGTTTGTGTGTAACTGTGACAGTTGCCAAAGAGCTGGTAACTTGCCTCATGGTTACGCCATGCCTCAACAAAGGATCTTAGAGATTGAATTGTTTGATGTATGGGGTATTGACTTCATGGGTCCCTTCCCACCATCATACTCAAACACTTATATTCTGGTGGTAGTAGACTATGAATCTAAATGGTTAGAAGCAATTGCCACACCCAATAATGATACCAAGACCGTGCTGAAATTCCTCCAGAAACACATCTTCAGCAGGTTTGGTGTTCCTAGAGTACTAATCAGTGATGGGGGCACTCATTTCTGCAATAAACAGCTGTACTCTGCTATGGTTCGATATGGAATTAGCCACAAAATAGCAACTCCGTATCATCCACAGACAAATGGGCAAGCTGAAGTCTCTAATAGAGAGCTAAAAAGAATCCTGGAATGGACTGTAATTGCCCATAGAAAGGATTGGGCAAAGAGCTTGGATGATGCTCTGTGGGCATACAGAACATTATTCAAGACTCCTATAGGAACCTCTCCATACCAACTTATGTATGGCAAGGCTGTCATCTTCCCGTGGAACTGGAACATAAAGCCTACTGGCAACCAGATTCCTTAACCTGGATGCTAAGTTAGCTGGTGAAAAAAGATTGCTCCAGCTAAATGAGCTAGAGGAATTCAGGCTCAATGCCTTTGAAAATGCAAAAATTTATAAGGAAAAGGCAAAAAAGTGGCATGACAAGAAGTTGTCATCCAGAGTCTTTGAGCCAGGACAAAAAGTTCTGCTCTTCAACTCTAGGCTTAGACTATTCCCAGGAAAACTAAAATTTCGGTGGAAGGGCCCGTATGTGATTACAGGAGTGTCACCATATGGATATGTTGAGCTTCAGGATATTGATTCTGACAAAAAGTTCATTGTTAATGGACAGAGGATCAAACATTATCTTGAAAGCAATTTTGAGCAGGAATGCTCAAAACTGAGGCTTGAATGAGTCTCAGTAAAGGTCTAGCTAAAGACAATAAAGAAGCGCTTGCTGGGAGGCAACCCAGTCATTAGCAGGTTATTTGTTTTACTTAATAAAAGTTTGATATATATTCTTCAAGGTTGATCATCGAAATTGAAGGAATTCACAGAGTTACAGAAGGATTCAGTGAAAAAAAAGCAGAGAAAAGGAGCTTGCTGGCAAGAAAATGCCAGTAAAGGGCACTCTGGGCGTTACCATTCTGGGCGTTTAACGCCAGTAAAGGCACCATTTTGGGCGTTAAACGCTAGAATGGGCACCATTCTGAGCGTTTAACGCCAGAATTGCAGCATCCTGGGCATTCAGCAAAACGCCCAGTGATAAAGGGGTTTCTGCGTTTAACGCCAGCCAGGGTGCCTGGCTGGGTGTTAAACGCCCGTAATGGTCAACTATTGGGCGTTAAACGCCAGAATAGATACCATTCTGGGCGTTTAACGCCAGAAAGGCAGGGGAAGGAGATTTTGCTTTCCACTACAAATTTTTTCACACTTTCATGTTTTGACCCATAATTTTCTACATAAACATGTTACAAATTTTCATCATTTACCCTCAAATTTCAAAAATCCAACAATTTTCTAAATTATTTCTCAAATCTCTTTCAAATCCTTTCCAAATCTTCTTCAAAAACTCAAGTATTTTCTCAAATTCTTTCCATATCTTCTCAAATCTCTTTCAAAACTTTCGAAATCACTCCACCTCCCTTATAAATACACATTCGGCCATCCCCCTCTCTTCACCATTCAAATTTGCTTCTCCTCCTCTCTCTCCCCTTTCCTTTCTTTTGCTTGAGGGCAAGCAAACCTCTAAGTTTGGTGTGATTTTCCATGATCACTAAGCTAAGGCTCATCAAGACCATGGCTCCCAAAGGAAAACAAACCAATTCAAGAGGCAAGAAAGAGAATACTCCAAAGAATCTTTGGAGTCAAGAGAGGTTCTTAACCAAAGAACATGCAGACCATTTCCACAAAATAATGGGTCTAAGGTCAGTGATCCCGGAAGTTAAATTCGATCCGAAAGAAAACGAATATCCAGAGGTCCAAGAGCAAATTCAAAATAGAGGACGGGAAATTCTAGCCAATCCTGAGACAAAGGTTGGAAGAAACATGGTTCAGGAATTCTACTCAAATCAGTGGCTGACAGATAAGTAGAGAATGACTGGAACTGCTTTCCATACCTACAGAACCATGGTCAGAGGGAGAACTATTTACTTCCATCTGGATAAAATAAGAGAGGTCTTCAAACTGCCTCAACTACAAGATGATCCTGAATCCTTTAATAGGAGAATGGTGAGAGCAGATAAGGGGTTGGATCAAGTTCTAGAGGACATATGCCTCCCTGGAACTAAGTGGATAACCAATTCAAAAGGTGTCCCAAACCAACTCAAGAGGGGAGATCTCAAATCAGTTGCAAGAGGTTGGATAGACTTCATTGGGCGTTCTATATTACCCACTAGTAACCGTTCTGAGGTCACTGTCAAGAGAGCAGTGATGATTCGTTGCATTATGCTGGGAAAAGAAGTGGAGATTCATCATCTGATTTCTTGTGAGATTTACACAATTGCAAACAAGAACTCCACTGAAGCCAAACTGGCTTACCCAAGCTTAATCTCTTTGCTATGTAAAGATGCTGGGGTGAGGATGGGAGTAGATGAATTCATCCCAATTGAACATCCAATCACCAAGAAGTCAATGGAAGGACAAATGCAAGATAACTCTATCAAAAGGAAGGCGCAGGAATTCCTCCCTAGACTTCCTGAATTTGACTACTGGGCCCGCCTAGAAGCATTTGTTGCCAAGCTGCAAGAAGCTATAGAACAAATTAAGGAAGAATAGCAGAATCAAAACTGCATGCTCTGCGAATTGCTGAAGGAACAAGAGAAGCAGGGGCGTGAGCTACAGGAGCTAAAGCGCCAGAAGCTCTCCCTTGAAGGGTCAAACACCCCACAAGTTGAGGGACCATCCGTTTCTCAAAATCAAGGTTGTTGAGTCCTAACTCTGTGATAACCTTTATCATTAGGAATCTATTTTGGAGTCATTTAAATTTCTGTTTTTAATTTTCTGTTTTCTATTACTATTGGTCTTATCTTATATTTATTTTTGAGTCTTGTTCTTATTCCATGATTAATAAAATTTAAAGTTCATGTCTTAAAGTTATGAATGTCCTATGAATCCATCACCTCTCTTAAATGAAAAATGCTTTAATCACAAAAGAACAAGAAGTACAGGATTTCGAATTCATCTTTGAAACTAGTTGAATTAGTTTGATGTGGTGACAATACTTTTTGTTTTCTGAATGAATGCTTGAATAGTGCATATGTCTTTTGAATTTGTTGTTTAAAGAATTTTAAATTTGTTGGCTCTTGAAAGAACGATGGAAAAGGAGAAATGTTATTGAGGATTTGAAAAATCATCAAATTGATTGTTGAAGCAAGAAAAAGCAGTGAATACAAAAAAAACGAAGAGCAAGCAGAAAAAGCCAATAGCCCTTAAAAACAAAAGGCAAGGATACTAAAAAGGATCCAAGGCTTTGAGCATCAGTGGATAGGAGGGCCTAAAGGAATTAAATCCTGGCCTAAGCGGCTAAACCAAGCTGTCCCTAACCATGTGCTTGTGGCGTGAAGGTGTCAAGTGAAAAACTTGAGACTGAGCGGTTAAAGTCGTGATCCAAAGCAAAAAGAGTGTGCTTAAGAACCCTGGACACCTCTAATTGGGAACTCTAGCAAAGCTGAGTCACAATCTGAAAAGGTTCACCTAGTTATATGTCTGTGGCATGTATGTATTCGGTGATAATACTGGAAAACAGAGTGCTTTGGGCCACGGCCAAGACTCATAAAGTAGCTGTGTTCAAGAATCAACATACTTAACAAGGAGAATCAATAACACTATTTGAATTCTGAGTTCCTATAGATGCCAACCATTCTAAACTTCAAAGGATAAAGTGAGATGCCAAAACTGTTCATAGGCAAAAAGCTACTAGTCCCGCTAATCTAATTGGAGCTAAGTTTCATTGATATTTTGGAGTCTATAGTATGTTCTCTTCTTTTTATCCTATTTTATTTCAGTTGCTTGGGGACAAGCAACAATTTAAGTTTGGTGTTGTGATGAGCGGATAATTTATACGCTTTTTGGCACTGTTTTTAGTATGTTTTTAGTACATTTTAGTTAGTTTCTATTATATTTGTTTTATTTTTTAATTAAAATTCACTTTTCTGGACTTTACTATAATTTTGTGTGTTTTTCTGTGATTTCAGGTATTTTCTGGCTGAAATTGAGGGACCTGAGCAAAAATCTGATTCAGAGGCTAAAAAAGGACTGCAGATGTTGTTGGATTCTGAACTCCCTGCACTCGAAGTAGATTTTCTGGTGCTACAGAAGCCCAATTAGCACATTCTTAATTGCGTTGGAAAGTAGACATCCTGGGTTTTTCAGCAATATATAATAGTCCATACTTTGCCCAAGAATTGATGGCCCAAACCGGCGTTCGAAATCAGCTTTAGAATTCCCGGCGTTTAACGCTGGAACTGGCACAAAAGTTGGAGTTAAACTCCTAAACTGGCACAAAAGCTGGCGTTTAACTCTAGGAAAAGTCTCTACACATGGAAGCTTTAATGCTCAGCCCAAGCACACACCAAGTGGACCCCGGAAGTGGATTTTTACGTCATTTACTCATTCTTGTAAACCCTAGATCACTAGTTCACTATAAATAGGACTTTTTGCTATTATATCCGGATCTCATGACACATTACACGTTTCATACTGTATCTTCTACGGCATGAGTCTCTAAACCCCATGGTTGAGGGTGAGGAGCTCTGCTGTATCTTGATGGATTAATGTAATTAGTACTGTTTTTCATTCAATCACGCTTGCTTTTATTCTAAGATACCACTTGTTCTTCAACCTGATGAATGTGATGATCCGTGACACTCATCACCATTCTCACCTATGAACGTGTGTCTGACAACCACCTCCGTTCTACCTTCGATTTAGTGTATATCTCCTGGATTCCTTAAGCAGAATCTTTGTGGTATAAGCTAGAACCCATTGGCGGCCATTCTTGAGAATCCGGAAAGTCTAAACCTTGTCTGTGGTATTCCGAGTAGGATTCAAGGATTGAATGACTGTGACGAGCTTCAAACTAGCGAGTGTTGGGCGTTAGTGACAGACACAAAAGAATCACTGGATTCTATTCCGACATGATCGAGAACCGACAGATGATTAGCCGTGCGGTGACAGCGTGCGTTGAACATTTTCACTGAGAGGATGGGAGGTAGCCATTGACAACGGTGAAACCCAACATACAGCTTGTCATGGAAGGAGCCTTGCGTGCATGAAGAAGAAGACAGTAGGAAAGTAGAGATTCAGAAGATATAGCATCTCCAAAACCTCAACATGTTCTCCACTACTGCAAAACAAGTATTTATTTCATGTTCTTTTACTTTTTACGATTATATCTGAGAATCATTGATATCCTGACTAAGAGTTACAAGATAACCATAGCTTGCTTCAAGCCGACAATCTGCGTGGGATCGACCCTTACTCACGTAAGGTATTACTTGGACGACCCAGTGCACTTGCTGGTTAATTGTGTGGAATTGCAAAAGTGTGATTGTGATTTCGTGCACCAGGCACCATGTCTTTTGAGAAAGCTCTGTGTGACCTAGGGTCAGGCATAAATCTTATGCCACTCTCTGTAATGGAGAAACTGGGGATCATTGAGGTATAGCCTACCTTATTCTCATTACAATTGGCAGACAAGTCAGTAAGAAAAGCTTATGGATTAGTAGAGGACGTGTATGTAAAGGTTAAAGGCCTTTACATTCCTGCTGATTTCATAATCTTAGACACTAGGAAAGAGGAGGATGAATGCATCATCCTTGGAAGACCTTTCCTAGCCACAGCAGAAGCTGTGGTAGATGTTAACAGAGGAAAATTAGTCCTTCAATTCAATGAGGACTACCTTGTGTTTAAGGCACACGGCAATCCTTCTGTAACAAGGGAGAGTAAGCATGCAGAGCTTCTCTCAGTACAGAGTTAAACAGAGCCCCCACAGTCAAACTCTAAGTTTGGTGTTGGGAGGCCATAATCAAACTCTAAGTTTGGTGTTGAATCCCCACAACCAAACTCTAAGTTTGGTGTTGGGACTATACAACATTGACCTGATCACCTGTGAGGCTCCATGAGTGGCCACTGTCAAGCTATTGACATTAAAGAAGCGCTTATTGGGAGGCAACCCAATTTTTATTTATCTAATTTCATTTTATTTTATCGTTCTTTTATGTTTTATTAGGTACATGATCATGTGGAGTCACAAAAAAAATATTAAAATTAAAAACAGAATCAAAAACAACAGAAGAAAAATCACACCCTGGAGGAAGGACTTATTGGCGTTTAAACGCCAGTAAGGAGCATCTGTCTGGCGTTCAACGCCAGAACAGAGCATGAATCTGGCGTTGAACGCCAGAAACAAGCAACACATTGGTGTTCAAACGCCAGGAATGCACCCTGAGGAGAGCTGGCGTTGAACGCCAGAAACAAGCATGGAATTGGCGTTCGACGCCAGAAACATGCTACACATGGGCGTTGAACGCCCAGAACATGCATCACTTCGGGGTTTAAACGCCAGAATTGCATGCAAAGGCATTTTACATGCCTAATTGGTGCAAGAATGTAAATCCTTGATACCTCAGGATCTGTAGACCCCACAAGATCATCTCAGGATCTGTGGACCCCACAGGATCCCCACCTACCATATTCTCCCTTCTTCTCAACATTCATCCTCTCTTTCCAATAAACATTCTTCCCCAAAACCCTTCACCAATCACCTCAATCTCTCTTCCCAATTACCCCCTTCACCACTCACATCCATCCACTCTTCCCCATAAACCCCACCTACCTACGAAATTCAAATTTATTTCCCACCCAAACTCACCCTAAATGGCCGAACCTACTCCCTCTCCCCTCACTATATAAATCCCGCTATTCTCCTTAATTTTCACACAACACAACTCCACTCTCCTCCATATTTTCTCTTCTTCTTCTTCTTTTCTTTCTTCTCTTTCTCAAGGGCGAGCAATATTTTATGTTTGGTGTGGTAAAAGCATAAGCTTTTTGTTTTTCCATTACCATTGATGGCACCTAAGGCCGGAGAAACCTCTAGAAAAAGGGAAGGGAAGAAAAAAGTGTCCACCTCCGAGTCATGGGAGATGGAAAGATTCATCTTCAAAGCCCATCAAGACCACTTCTATGATGTTGTGGCCAAGAAGAAGGTGATCCCTGAGGTCCCTTTCAAGCTCAAGAAAAATGAGTTTCCGGAGATCCGACATGAGACTCAAAGAAGAAGTTGGAAAGTTCTAACCAACCCCATTCAACAAGTCAGAATCTTGATGGCTCAAGAGTTCTATGCTAATGCATGGATCACTAGGAACCATGATCAAAGTATGAACTCGAATCCAAAGAACTATCTTACAATGGTTCGGGGGAAATACTTAGATTTTAGTCCGAAAAATGTGAGGTTGGCATTCAACTTGCCCATGATGCAAGGAGATGCACACCCCTACACAAGAAGGGTCAACTTTGATCAAAGGTTGGACCAAGTCCTTAGGGACATATGTGTTAAAGGAGCTCAATGGAAAAGAGACTCCAAAGGCAAGCCAGTTCAACTAAGAAGACTGGACCTCAAGCCTGTGGCTAGAGGATGGTTGGAGTTCATCCAACACTCCATCATCCCCACTAGCAACCGATCTGAAGTTACTGTAGATCGGGCCATCATGATCCATAGCATCATGATTGGAGAGGAAGTAGAAATTCATGAAGTCATCTCCCTTGAATTCTACAAAATAGCTGAAAAGCCCTCTACCTTGGCAAGGCTAGCTTTTTCTCATCTTATTTGCCATCTATGTTACTCAGCTGGAGTCATCATAGAAGGAGACATCCCCATTGAGGAGGACAAGCCCATCACTAAGAAAAGGATGGAGCAAACAAGAGAGCCCACTCATGGAACCCAAGAGACGCATGAGGAAGCTCATCACCAAGAAATCCCGGAGATGCTTCAAGGGATGCACTTTCCTCCCAACAACTATTGGGAACAACTCAACACTTCTCTTGAAGATTTGAGTTACAATATGGATCAATTAAGGGTGGAACAGCAAGAGCACTCCATCATTCTCCATGAAATTAGAGAAGATCAAAGAGCAATGAGGGAGGAGCAACAAAGGGAAGGAAGAGACATAGAAGAACTTAAGGACATCATTGGTTCTTCAAGAAGAAAGTGCCACCATCACTAAGGTGGATTCATTCCTTGTTCTTATTTTTTTGTTTTTTGGTTTTTATGCTTATTATGTCATCTATAATTGTGTCTCTGTTACATGATCATTAGTATTTAAGTAACTAGGTCTTAAGGCTATAAATAATTCCATGAATCCTTCACCTTTCTTAAGTGAAAAATGTTTCTAATTCAAAAGAACAAGAAGTAAATGAATTTCGAAATTATCCTTGAATTTAGTTTAATTATATTAATGTGGTGACAATACTTTTCATTTTCTGAATGAATTCTTGAACAGTGCATATTTTTTATTTTGTTGTTTATGAATGTTAAAATTGTTGGCTCTTGAAAGAATGATGGACAAAGAGAAATGCTATTGATAATATGAAAAATCATAAAATTGATTCTTGAAGCAAGAAAAATCAGTGAATAGAAAAAGCTTGCGAAAAAAAATTTAGAAAGAAAAAGAAAAAGCAAGCAGAAAAAGCCAATAGCCCTTAAAACCAAAAGGCAAGGGTAAAAAGGATCCAAGGCTTTGAGCATCAATGGATAGGAGGGCCCAAGGAAATAAAATCCAGGCCTAAGTGGCTAAATCAAGCTGTCCCTAACGATGTGCTTGTGGCATGCAGGTCCAAGTGAAAAGCTTGAGACTGAGTGGTTAAAGTCGTGATCCAAAGCAAAAAGAGTGTGCTTAAGAACTCTGGACACCTCTAACTGGAGACTTTAGGGATGTTTTCATTAGTTTTTATGCTAAATTTACATTTCTGGACTTTACTATGAGTTTGTGTATTTTTCTGTGATTTCAGGTAATTTCTGGCTGAAAATGAGGGACTTGAGCAAAACTCTGATAAAAGGCTGACAAAGGACTACTTATACTGTTGGATTCTGACCTCCCTACACTCGAAATGGATTTTCTGGAGCTATAGAACTTTAAATGGCACGCTCTCAATAGCGTTGGAAAGTAGACATCCAGAGCTTTCCAGCAATATATAATTGTCAATACTTTATTCGTGATTAGATAACGTAAACTGGCACTCAACGCCAGTTCCATGCTGCATTCTGGAGTCAAACGCCAGAAACACGTCACGAACCAGAGTTGAACGCCAAAAACACATTACAACTTGGCGTTCAACTCCAAAAGAAGCCTCAGCTCATGTAAAGTTCAAGCTCAGCCCAAGCACACACCAAGTGGGCCCCGGAAGTGGATTTCTACATCAATTACTTACTTCTGTAAACCCTAGTAGCTAGTCTAGTATAAATAGGACTTTTTACTATTGGATTCAGTGTCTTTTGATTGTAAGGTCTTAGATTGTATTTTTTGATCTTTTGATCACGTTTGGGGGCTGGCCATTCGGCCATGGCTGAACCTTCATCACTTATGTATTTTCATCGGTGGAGTTTCTACACACCATAGATTAAGGGTGTGGAGCTCTGCTGTACCTCAAGTTTCAATGCAATTACTACTATTTTCTATTCAATTCCGCTTGTTCTTATTCTAAGATATTCGTTGCAATTCAACATGATGAATGTGATGATCCATGACACTCATCATCATTCTCACCTATGAACGCGTGACTGACAGCCACTTCCGTTCTACCTTAGACCGGACGCATATCTCTTGGATTCCTTAATCAGAATCTTCGTGGTATAAGCTAGATTGATGGCGGCATTCATGAGAATCCGGAAAGTCTAAACCTTGTCTGTGGTATTCTGAGTAGGATTCAGGGATTGAATGACTGTGACGAGCTTCAAACTCGCGATTGTTGGGCGTGATGACAAACGCAAAAGAATCAAGGGATTCTATTCTAACATGATCGAGAACCGACAGAAGATTAGCCGTGTTGTGACAGAGCATTTGGACCTTTTTCACTGAGAGGATAGGATGTAGCCATTGACAACGGTGATGCCCTACATACAGCTTGCCATGGAGAGGAATAAGAAGGATTGAAGGAAGGCAGTAGGAAAGTAGAGATCCAACGGGGACAAGCACCTCCACGCACTTATCTGAAATTCCCACCATTGAATTACATGAGTAACTCTATCTTTATTTCCTGTTTTATTATTATTCGAAAACTCCATTACATTTACTATCTGCCTAACTGAGATTTACAAGATGACTATAGCTTGCTTCATACCAACAATCTCCGTGGGATCGACCCTTACTCACGTAAGGTATTACTTAGATGACCCAGTGCACTTGCTGGTATTAGTTGGGCGCAGTTGTGACTAAGTGTGATTCACGTTTGAGAGCGCTACCAATTTTTTGGCACCATTGTTGATGATCACAATTTCGTACACCATTTAGCTTTGCTAGAATCCCCAGATTGAGGTATCCAGAGTTCTTAGCACACTCTTTTTGCTTTGGATCACGACTTTAACTGCTCAGTCTCAAGCATTTCACTTGACACCTTCACGCTACAATCACATGGTTCGGGACAGGTTGGTTTAGCTGCTTAGGCCAGGATTTTATTCCTTTGGGCCCTCCTATCCACTGATGCTCAAAGCTTTGGATCCTTTTACCCTTGCCTTTTGGTTTTAAGGGTTACTAGCATTTTCAATCTGCCCTTCTTTTCCTGTATTTTTGGGCAGTAATGGATTTTTCTCCCTTTTTTCGCCATTTTTTCTTTCTTTTTCGCATGCATTAATTTTTTTTTTTTTGCAACATGCTTTTTCTTTTTCTTTTGCTGCTTTTTCTTGCTTCAAGAATCAATTTTTGGATTTTTCATATTATCAATAATACTTTTCTTTTTTCATCATTCTTTCAAGAGCCAACTTTCTAAAATTTCAACTTCAAATAAGCACTGTTTACTCATACATTTAGAAAACAAAAGAAATGCCACCACATCAACATAATTAAACTATTCTTATTATAAACTTGAAATTCATGTATCTCTCAATTCTTTTCAATTAAAATTTTCTTTTTAAGCAAGGTGAGAGATATATCGAACATTTTACATCTTTAAGATATCAATACAAATGATCATACAACAAGAACAAGAGAACAGATAACTCAACATGACAAAAAACAGAAAAATAATAAAAGGAAAGGAGTTAAAGAGAATGAATATACCTTTAATGGTGGCGACTAGTGCTCCTCCTTGAAAATCTAATGTGGTGCTTGATCTCTTCAATGTTACTTCCTTGTCTCTGTTGTTCTTCCCTCAGAGCCTTTTAGGAATGGTAGAAATCAAAAAGCAAAGTTTTTGCAACACCAAACTTAATAGTTTTGCTCGTCCTCGAGCAAATATGAACAATGGGGAAGAATAGGATAGAAGAGGGTGGTATAGGTGGGGATTCTGTGGAACCTACTAGTCCTGAGAGGCTAGGCAATTGAATTCCCTACCTTCCATATAAGTGTTGAACGCCCAGCTACTTCACCATGGCTGGCGTTCAACGCCAGCTTACCTCTCATTTGTGGCATTGAACGCCTAAAAAGAACCTCCTTTCTGTCGCTCAACACCATCTCTTCTGCCTTCTTGGGCATTGAACGCCTAGCCTGGCTCCCTGGCTAGCGTTAAATGCCAGTTTGTTGCTCCCCAGAGGGCATTGAACACTCGCTCTAGCTCCTTGTCTGGTGTTCAACGCTTGCAAGGTTTCCAGCTCTGACTATTTCTGTTTTTGTCTAACTACGGCACATTATCACAAACATTAAAAAGCAAGGGAAAACTCTAAAAACAAACTAAAATAAACTCAAATGAAAATAAACAAAAGAAATAAGAACAAAAATACTTTATTCATGGTTGGGTTGTTGACGATTGGATTTTTGACGGTTTAGAATTTCACTAATGAAATCTCGTTGTAAAGTATAGTCTCTAAACCACTCAATAATCCTTTCATACAAAAAGTTGTTTGTCACTAGTACAAACCCCTAGAATTTATAAACCGAAGTATTGGACCTCGGGTCGTTCTCCCTAGGATTTACAATAAAGTGTCTTGTTATTGGTTGTGAGTTATTTTGGGGTTTTTGAGATTATAGACAAGAATTATAAATGGCAAGGGAAATAACCTAACAACTAATAAAGCTCTTGGCAAGATATGAGAACTAAAAGTCCTATCCTAGTTATCCTCCTCAATTGTGATAACAAATTATCCATTACTCCCACTTAGTTAACCTCTAACCATAGAGGAAAGTCAAGTGGATGAATCAATTTGATTCCTCAAGTCCTAATCAACTCCTAAAGGAAAGACTAGCTTTAGAGGTATTCAAATCAATTAGCAACTTCCAATTATCAATCAACAAAAGGATTAGATAACTCAAGAGTCACTAATTACTCAACCAAAGCCAAGAGGAATAAAAGCTACACTAAATTCCTACCAAGCATTTCATCAAACACTTGGAAGGCATAAAAGGAAAGCATGGTAAATTGACAACAAGAATAGAATCTAACTACAATTATTGCAAAGAATTAATCAACAACAATCAACAACATCACAATCACATGAATTATCTCAAATTGCATTATTGAAAGGAAATAAAGGCACAACAATCTATCCAAAACAAAATGAAGAATTACAATTATGAAAGCACATAACTAGAAAGAGAGAGATGAGAAGATTAAGAATTGATAAAGGAAAATTGAGTCATAGCATGAATTAAACCTAGATCTAAGAAGAGAGATTATCCTAAACCTAATCCTAATTCTAATCCTAGAGAGAAGTGAGAATTTCTCTCTCTAGAAAACTAAACTAAGACTAATCCTAATGAGTGTGTGTAAATGAATTGATGAAATTAGTTGTCAATCCCCTTCAATCCCTGGCTTAAATAGGATCAGAAATGAGTTGGATTGGGCCCACAAGACTTGTAAATTCGCTAGCCACGAGTTTGCATGAAGTGAACCACGT
Source organism: Arachis hypogaea (assembly GCF_003086295.3). Classification (NCBI taxonomy): domain Eukaryota; kingdom Viridiplantae; phylum Streptophyta; class Magnoliopsida; order Fabales; family Fabaceae; genus Arachis; species Arachis hypogaea. The sequence continues at coordinate 66,123,686 of NC_092044.1, read as the reverse complement.
GCACCAACAGCGCGTGCGCGTATTATGCGCGTGCGCGCCACCATACGTGTAGCAACTATGGCAAATCTTATATCGTTTCGAAGCCCCGGATGTTAGCTTTCCAACCCAACTGGAACCGTATCATTTGGACCTCTGTAGCTCAAGTTATGGTCGTTTAAGTGCAAAGAGGTCGGCTTGACAGCTTTCCGGTTCTTTCATTTCTTCATGAGTTCTCCAACTTTTCATGCTTCTTTCTTCATTCCCTTGATCCAATCTTAGCTTCCTAAATCTGAAATCACTTAACAAACATATCAAGGCATCTAATGGAATCAAGGAGAATTAGATTTAGCTATTTTAAGACCTAAAAAGCATGTTTTCACTCTTAAGCACAATTAAAGGAGAATATACAAAACCATGCTATTTCATTGAATAAATGTGGGTAAAAGGTTATAAAATCCCCTAAAATCAATACAAGATAAACCGTCAAATTGGGGTTTGTCAGTTGTCTCCCAACAAACGCTTCTTTAATGTCATTAGCTTGACACTTGATTGCTAACTTTCTTCCTCTTCTTCCAGTTGGTTAACAGAAATGACTCCATGGGAGAAGAGAAGGAGATTAGTGCCCTCAGATTTGAATTCCTCCTAATAAGCTTTCTTTTAGTGTGATGGGTTTGATTCTCTTTGCTTGTTAAGGTAGGGCTTGTATTGTTTCTCCATTCCCTATGCATTTTCCTCTTGGGACCTTCCTCCTTGGTAGGTGATGGCTACCCAACACCAAACTTAAGTTTGATGTCTAGAGAAACTGTATGAGTTTTCACCAGTGGAGGAGGGTCCAATATTGTACTCTGCATGGAGGTACCTCTTTTGTCAGGGTGTAGTGGAGGTTAAAGGACTTTGATAACCATGTAATCCTTCTGTAACCTCATTACTAATTTTCCTCTTTTAGCATCAGAGAGGGTTCTTCCAGTAGATAGAGACCATTGTTCCACAACCTCAGAAAAAGGACTACTAATTTGTAGCTTCTTAGAGCCGTCCAAGGACTGTGAGCAGTGCTCGTCACTGTCTCCTTTTGGGGTATCTGAGGGTGTGTTACTTCAGGCTTTCTTCTCATAAGAGGGGTGTGCAACAATGTGCTTCCAGCCTCTTCTTGAGTTAGTTCATCAACAATGTGTACCATCTTAGGCTCAGCCACCTTGGTACTTGATGATCAGATTTTTGTGTGGTAAAGAATTTCACAAATGAATTCTCGTTGCAAGTATAGTTTCTAAACCAACACATAATCTTTTCATACAAACATTTGGTTGTCACAAGTAACAAACCCCTATAAAAATAAACCAAAATATTCAAACCTCGGGTCGTCTCTTAAGGAATCGCAGGGAATGGTACTTATAATTAGTTATGAGATTGTATCTTTTTGGGTTTTTAATTGTTGAACAAGGAATGTAAATGACAAGAAGACAAACTAATAATTAAGAAAAATCCTAGCAAGGATTGATAATTAGAAGTTCCATCCTCATTACCCTCATCAATTGTGATGACAAATGTCCATTGCTCCCACTTAGTCAACCTCTACCTATGAAGGAAAGTCAAGTGGATAAATCAATTTGATTCCGCAAGTCCTAGTCAACTCCTAAAGAAAGAATAGCTTTAGTGGAATTCAAATCAACTAGCAACTTCTAGTTATCAATCAACAAAAGCATTAGAAAACTCAAGAGTCACTAATTACTCAACCTAAGCCAAGAAGAGAAAAATCTACTCTAACATCCTTCCAAACATTTTATCAAACACCTGGAAGGCATAAAATAAAAGCATAGAAAAGTAATAAGAATATAAAAAATAACAATTGCAAAATTAATGATAACAAATAATAGAAGAAGCAATAAACATGAAATACTTCAAATTGCATTAAAAGGGGAATCAAACCTAACGTGCAAATTCATAAAATAAATTGGCAACATAAAGTCATCAACAAGAAAAATAAATAAACTAGAATGCTAGAACAATTAAAAGTAGAAGAGAAACTAAATTGAAATAAGATAGAATTCAGAAATTGAAAAGGAATAAAACTAAGACCTAAAATTTAGAGAGAGGAGCAAGCCTATCTCTCTAGAAACTACATCTAAAACCTAATCTGTGAATAATGAAATGTCAATCCCTAATTCTGCTCCACTCCCAGCCTCTAATCTGTGTTTTGGGATTTAAATTGGGCCAAAAACAGCCCAAAAATTACCCCCAGCAATTTCTAATATGTACAGCACGTGGCTCCGTCACGCGTACGCGTCACCCACGCGTACGCGTCGCTTGTCTGCCGAACTATCCATGCGTACGCGTCGCCTAACAGTAAGGCAAATATGGCAAACTACATATTATTTTGAAGCCCCGGATGTTAGCTTCCTAACACAATTAGAACCGTCTCATTCGCATCTCTGTAGCTCAAGTTATGATCAATTTAATACAAAGAGGTCAGGCTTGATAGCTTTGCAATTCCTTCAATTTCTTGTATTCCTTCCACTTTTGCATGCTTCATTTCCATCCTCTAAGCAATTCTTGCCCTATAAACTCTGAAAACACTCAGCAAACATATCATGGCATCAAATGGTAATAAGAGAGGATTAAAAATAGCAAATTTAAGGCCAAAGAAGCATGTTTTCAATCATAGCACACAATTAGGAAGGAAAATGTAAAACATGCAAATTTAATGAATAAGTGTGAGAATAATAGATAAAATCTACTAAATTAAGCATAAGATAAACCGTAAAATAGCGGTTTATCAATCTCTCCACACTTAGATATTAGCATGTCCTCATGTTAAGCTCAGGAGAAACTATAAAGAGTGAAGGCAAAATGGTAGGATGTATGAAATGCAACCTATTTGTATGAATGCAGCTAAATGCAAAATGCTTTTACCTACTTGGTGAAAAGTAAATAAACCTTTCAAGAACAATATGAACTAGATTTCACTAATTCAAATCATAAAAATGAAGTACAAATAGACTTGCAAAAGAGAATAGCTCATGAAAGCTGGGAACAAAGAATCGAGCATCGAACCCTTACTAGAAGTGTATACACTCTAATCACTCTAGTGTTTGAAGGTCGATTCTCTCAGTTCTCTACTAATCTTGCTTTCTAAAACTTGCTCTTCTTCTACCAGTCAACAAAAATTTAATGCACGAATACACATATCAAGTGGTCTTTTCAAGGGTTGTAATGGGGTTTGGGCCAAGGTAGGAATGTATTTGGTTAAGTGGACTAAAATCCAAATTCTTGATCAACCTAAACTTCTCACCTAGCCTAAGACATTCCAAGTCATTACAATGCAAAACCTAGCCATCCGTTAACTATTTTTCCACAAATTCATGCACCTTGATATCTTATAAGTACAAGTTATATGCATTAGTTCACTTATTTGCATTGGGCCAGTTTGTCCCCTTTTTATTTATTTGCTCTTTTTTTTTCTTTTTCTTATTTCTCATTTTTTTCTTTCTTTTTTTTTAGTGAATTAATGCATATGATTTATGTTGCATGAACAAGTGCTCAATTTGTTTTCACATTTTCATATAAGCATATAAAGTACCCAATCTCCTAAACATGTATTCCCCCAATTCTATTTCTCCACACTTAATTCATGTGCACCTCACTAGTCTAAGCTAATCAAGGATTCGGATTAGGGACAATTATTGTTTTACGCCTAGAGTTAATGATGTGCTATAATAAAGAATAAAAGGGGTAATATAGGCTCAATATGGGGTTGCAAGGGTAATGATAGGGTAAGGCCATATGGATATGTGAGCTATATTGAAACAAGGCCTCAATCATATAAGTGTATGCATACAGTAAACCATGGAAATATAGAATCAAGCAAGATATAGATCACAATTTTAGAGGGAACAACATACACTAAAATAAAATATTGGTTGATAAAATGCAACCAATCAAATAGGCTCAAAATCTCACAAGGTTGTGTTCGAACTCTAAAACCATGTTCCAAAATAGATTTCTTCAAACAAGTTTAGCAAAAATTTTAATTCAAATTAATGAAATGCTATAAAAGTTTCTTGAAAACAAAATATTACTTCAACCAAGTAGTGGTAAAGTATGGACAAAATCAAACAAACATGCAATCAAACATGCAAATTCAACGACTAATTTAACAAAGAAAATTAAACATTGGTGTTGAGAAGAAAGTAACTAACCCACAAAAGTTGGTATCGACCTCCCACACTTAAAGATTGCACCGTCCTCGGTGCATGCAAAGATGTGCAAGTGGACGGGCTGCGACAACTGCGGAGTTCCTTCAAAAGCTTATGCAGAGTGACTTATTGTTCGCCTCATTTAGAAGTTTTCTGTTTCCCTTCTTAATGGCCATCCTGAAAGAAGAGAAAGAGGTAGAGTAACCCACGAACAAAGATATGTAGACAAATAAGATATTGGTGGGCTAATGCCAAATAATAATGAGGGTCTCAACTACATGGTAGCTACAACATGGAGTGAGAAAATAATATGAGCAAATGGCATATCAATAGTGCAAGAATTGTAACAATGGGGGAGAGAGTGGGTCATGAAAGACAATATAAGTTCATATCAATGCACAAGAAATACAAGTGTTATAAAAGATTAGCATTGATCGATAAATAATATCACCCAACAATATAAACAAGTCACTGTGCACCAAAACGATGGAAAAAATATTCAATAGATGAGTAAGAAAATTTAACACCAACGGAAAAATAGTAGTCTTAGAAAAGAAAATAAAAACATGCACAAATTAAATGTGATGAATAAAGGTATGTAAATGGAATAAGTAAAAGGAAATGAAAGAGAATAAGGAGGAGAGGTGAAAGGAGAAGGAAGTGAGAAAGGAAGAGGAGAGAATAAGAATGGAGAGAAAAAATGGGAGAGACGGAATCTGCGACATGATGTGTAAGCGTCGCCCACGCGTACGCGTGGATGTGCAGAAAAAGAGGCGATGCGTAAGCGTCGGTCACGCGTACGCGTGACATCTCGTCGTGCTAGACGCACGACACCAACCTCCTTCCCGCACAACTCTCGGGTCAAGACACCATTTACGCCGATTTTCCATCCACACATATGCGTCGTGGACGCTTACATGTGGATTAACCAAATTGCAGGTGATGCGCACGTGATGAGCGGATAATTTATACGCTTTTTGGCATTGTTTTTAGGTAGTTTTTAGTAAGTTCAAGCTACTTTTAGGGATGTTTTCATTAGTTTTTATGTTAAATTCACATTTCTGGACTTTACTATGAGTTTGTGTGTTTTTCTGTGATTCAGGTAATTTCTGGCTGAAATTGAGGGACTTGAGCAAAACTCTGATAAGAGGCTGACAAAGGACTGTTGATGCTGTTGGAATCCGACCTCCCTGCACTCGAAATGCATTTTCTGGAGCTACAGAACACTAAATGGCGCGATCTCAACGGCGTTGGAAATTAGACATCCGGAGCTTTCCAGCAATATATAATAGTCTATACTTTATTTGGGAATTGATGATGTAAACTGACGCTCAACGCCTGTTCCATGTTGTTGTCTGAAGTAAAACGCCAGAAACACGTCACGACCCGGAGTTGAATGCCCAAAACACATTACAACTTGGCGTTCAACTCCAAAAGAAGCCTCAGCTCGTGGATAGATCAAGCTCAGCCCAAACACACACCAAGTGGGCCCCGGAAGTGGATTTATGCATCAATTACTTACTCATGTAAACCCTAGTAGCTAGTCTAGTATAAATAGGATAATTTACTATTGTATTAGACATCTTTGGTCTCAGTTTTATTTTACTCTTCATCTGAGGAGACTATTGATCACGTTTTGGGGGGGCTAGCCATTTGGCCATGCCTGAACCTTTCACTTATGTATTTTCAACGGTGGAGTTTCTACACACCATAGATTAAGGGTGTGGAGCTCTGCTGTACCTCAAGTTTCAATGCAATTACTATTATTTTCTATCCAATTCGAATTATTCCTATTCTAAGATATTCGTTGCACTTCAAATTGATGAATGTGATGATCCATGACACTCATCATCATTCTCACCTATGAACGCGCGTGATTAACAACCACTTCCGTTCTACCCTAAACCTGGCGCATATCTCTTGGATTCCTTAATCAGAATCTTCGTGGTATAAGCTAGAATTGATGGCGGCATTCATGGGAATCCGGAAGGTCTAACCTTGTTTGTGGTATTCCGAGTAGGATTCTGGAATTGAATGACTGTGACGAGCTTCAAACTACTGAAGGCTGGGCGTTAGTGACAGACGCAAAAGAATCAAGGGATTCTACTCCAACCTGATTGAGAACCGACAGATGATTAGCCGTGCTGTGACAGAGCATTTGGACCTTTTTCACTGAGAGGATGGGATGTAGCCATTGACAACGGTGATGCCCTACATACAGCTTGCCATAGAAGGGAGTGATAAAATTGGATAAAAGCAGTAGGAAAGCAGAGATTCAGGAGGAGCACAGCATCTCCATACGTCTATCTGAAATCCCCATCATTGGATTACATGAGTAACTTTATCTTTATTTTATGTTTATTAATTTTCGAAATTCCATAATTTATTTAAATCCGCCTGACTGAGATTTACAAGATGACCATAGCTTGCTTCATACCAACAATCTCTGTGGAATCGACCCTTACTCACGTAAGGTTTATTACTTGGACGACCTAGTACACTTGCTGGTTAGTTGAACGGAGTTGTGTCCACACATAGCAAAGAGCCATTATAATTATTCCATACAACAATAAAGAGTACAACATTGATGATCACAATTTCGTCCACCAAGTTTTTGGCGCCGTTGCCGGGGATTGTTTGAGTATGGACAACTGACGGTTCATCTTGTTGCTCAGATTAGGTAATTTTCCTTTTGTTTTGTTTTCAAAAATTTTTCAAAAAAAAATTGTTTTTTTCCTTTTTTTTCGAAAATAAATAAAGGAAATACAAAAAAAAATCATAAAACCATAAAAGCCAAAAATATTTTATGTTTCTTGTTTGAGTCTTGAGTCAACTTTTAAGTTTGGTGTCAATTGCATGTTTTAAAAAAAATTATTTTGCATTTTTTGACAATTCATGCATTCATGGTGTTCTTCATGATCTTCAAGTTGTTCTTGGTAAGTCTTCTTGTTTGATCTTGATGTTTTCTTGTTTTGCATCTTTTGTTGTTTTTCATATGCATTTTTCGTTTGTTAGAATCAATGCATTAAAGATTTCTAAGTTTGGTGTCTTGCATGTTTTCTTTGCATCAAAAATTTTTCAAAATTATGTTCTTGATGTTCATCATGATCTTCAAAGTGTTCTTGGTGTTCATCTTGACATTCATAGTTTTCTTGCATGCATCTTGTGTTTTGATCCAAAATTTGTTTGTTTTGGGTCATGTTTGTGTTTTTCTTTCTCCTCATTAAAAATTCAAAAATCAAAAAAATATCTTTTCCTTATTTCCCTCCAAATTTTCAAAATTTTGGGTTGACTTGGTCAAAAATTTTTTAAATTAGTTGTTTCTTACAAGTCAAGTCAAATTTTCAATTTTAAAAATCTTATCTTTTTAAAATCTTTTTCAAAAAATCATATCTTTTTCATTTTTTTATTATTTTCGAAAAATTCCAAATATCTTTTTCAAAATATTTTCAAAATCTTTTTCTTATCTTTATATCAAATTTTCGAAACTACACTAACAAGTAATATGATTGATTCAAAAATTTGAAGTTTGTTACTTTCTTGTTAAGAAAGGTTCAATCTTTAAAATCTAGAATCCTATCCTTTTAAGTTTCTTGCTAGTTAAGTAATTAATTTTAATTTTAAAATTAAATCTTTTTCAACCATATCTTATCTTTTTCAAAATTTTATCTTTTTCAATTTTGATTTCAAAATATCTTATCTTATCTTGTCTTCTTATCTTTTCAAATTTGATTTAATATCTTTGTAAACTAACTATTTGACTTTTTGTTAGTTTCATATCTTTTTCAAAACCAACTAACTACCTATCCCTCTCTAATTTTTGAAAATACCTCTCTCTTTTTCAAAAATTCTTTTTAATTGTTTTAAATTTTAATTTTAATTATATCTTATCTTTAATTTTCGAAAATCACTAACCACTTTTTCAAAATTATTTTCGAAATTCTCTATCTCTCCTTCTATTTATTTATTTATTTATTCACTAACACTTCTCTTCATCTCTCTTCATCTCTCTTCATCTCAGATCACCACCTCTATCCTTACCCATTCTTCTTCACTACTCTGTCCTTTCTTCTTCTACTAACATAAAAGAATCTCTATACTTTGACATAGAGGATTCCTCTTTCTTTTCTTGTTCTCTTCTTCCCTATATGAGCAGGAACAAGGAAAAAGACACTCTTGTTGAAGCTGATCCAGAACCTGAAAGGACTCTGAAGAGGAAACTAAGAGAAGCTAAACTACAACAATCCAGAGGCAACCTTTCTAAAATTTTCGAACAAGAGAAGGAAATGGCAGCCGAACCCAACAACAATAATGCAAGGAGAATGCTTGGTGACTTTACAAAACCAACGTCCAAATTTGATGGAAGAAGCATCTCCATTCCTGCCATTGGAGCCAACAATTTTGAGCTTAAGCCTCAACTAGTTGCTTTAATGCAACAGAACTGCAAGTTTATGGACTTCCATCTGAAGATCCTTACCAGTTTTTAACTGAGTTCTTATAGATTTGTGAGACTGTTAAGACGAATGGAGTAGATCCTAAAGTCTACAGGCTCATGTTTTTCCCTTTTGCTGTAAGAGACAGAGCTAGAACATGGTTGGACTCACAACCTAAAGATAGCCTGGACTCCTGGGATAAGATGGTCACGGCCTTCTTGGATAAATTCTTTCCTCCTCAAAAGTTGAGCAAGCTTAGAGTGGATGTTCAGACCTTCAAGCAAAAAAATGGTGAATCCCTCTATGAAACTTGGGAAAGATACAAGCAGATGACCAAAAAGTGTTCTTCTGACATGTTTTCAGAATGGACCATATTAGATATATTCTATTATGGTCTATCTGAATTTTCCAAGATGTCATTGGACCGTTCTGCAGGTGGATCTATTCACCTAAAGAAAACGCCTAAAGAGGCTCAAGAACTTATTGACATGGTTGCAAATAACCAATTCATGTACACTTCTGAGAGGAATTCCGTGAATAGTGGGACACCTCAGAGGAAGGGAGTTCTTAAAATTGATACTCTGAATGCCATATTGGCTCAGAACAAAGTGTTGACTCAGCAAGTCAACATGATCTCTCAAAGTCTGAATGGATGGCAAAATGCATCCAACAGTACTAAAGAGGCAGCTTCTGAAGAAGCTTATGATCCTGAAAAACCTGCAATGGCAGAGGTTAATTACATGGGTGAACCTTATGAAAACACCTATAACTCATCATGGAGAAATCATCCAAATTTCTCATGGAAGGATCAACAAAAGCCTCAACAAGGCTTTAACAATGGTGGAAGAAATAGGCTCAGTAATAACAAGCCTTTTCCATCATCTTCTCAGCAACAGATAGAAAATTCTGAACAGAGCCCCTCTAATTTACCAAACTTAGTCTCTGATCTGTCTAAGGCCACCTTAAGTTTCATGAGTGAAACAAGGTCCTCCATCAGAAATTTGGAGGCACAAGTGGGCCAGCTGAGTAAAAAAGTCATTGAAACTCCTCCCAGTATTCTCCCAAGCAATACAGAAGAGAATCCAAAAGGAGAGTGCAAGGCCATCGATGTAATCAATATGGCCGAATTCACAAGGGAGGAGAAGGATGAAAATCCTAGTGAGAAAGACCTCCTGGGACATCTCTCAAACAAGAAGGAGTTCCCCATTGAGGACCTAAAGGAATCTGAGGCTCATATAGAGACCATAGAGATTCCACTAAACCTCCTTCTGCCATTCATGAGCTCTGAAAACTATTCCTCCTTAGAAGAGGATGAAGATGTAACTGGAGAGCAAGTTGCTCAATATCTAGGAGCTATCATGAAGCTGAATGCCAAGTTGTCTGGTAATGAGACTTGGGAAGGTGAATCCTCCTTGCTCATTAGTGAACTAGATACATGGATTTAGAAAACTCTACCTCAAAAGAGACAAGATCCTGGTAAATTCTTAATACCCTATACCATAGGCACCATGACCTTTAACAAGGCTCTGTGTGACCTGGGGTCAGGCATAAATCTTATGCCACTCTCTATAATGGAGAAACTGGGGATCATTGAGGTACAGCCTACCTTATTCTCACTTCAATTGGCAGACAAGTCAGTAAGACAAGCTTATGAATTAGTAAAAGACGTGTTAGTAAAGGTTGAAGGCCTTTACATCCCTGCTGATTTCATAATCTTAGACACTAGGAAGGAAGAAGATGAATGCATCATCCTTGGAAGACCCTTCCTAGCCACAGCAGAAGCTGTGATTGATGTTAGCAGAGGAGAATTAGTCCTTCAATTGAATGGGGACTACCTTGTGTTTCAAGTTCAAGGACCTTCCTCTGCAACCATGGAGAGGAAGCATGAAAAGGTTCTCTCAGTACAGAGTCAAAAAGAGCCCCACAGTCAAACTCTAAGTTTGGTGTTGGGAAGCCACAACCAAACTCTAAGTTTGGTGTTGAGATGCCCCCTCATTCAAACTCTAAGTTTGGTGTTGGGAGGCCCTTATCATGCTCTGAATATCTGTGAGGCTCCATGAGAGCCACCTGTCAAGCTAATGACATTAAAGAAGCGCTTGTTGGGAGGCAACCCAATTTTTATATATCTAATTTTAATTTAATTTTATTGTTATTTTGTGTTTTATTAGGTTCATGATCATGTGGAGTCACAAAAAAATTACTAAAATTAAAAACAGAATCAAAAATAGCAGAAGAAAAATCACACCCTGGAGGAAGGACTTACTGGCATTTAAACGCCAGTAAGGTGCATCTGGATGGCGTTCAACGCCAGAACAGAGCATGTTTCTGGCGCTGAACGCCAGAAACAAGCAACATCCTGGCGTTTGAACGCCAGAATCATGCTACACATGGGCGTTGAACGCCCAGAGTGTGCATCACTTCAGCATTTAAACGCCAGAATGGTGTGCAAAGGCATTTTACATGCCTAATTGGTGCAGGGATGTAAATCCTTGACACCTCAGGATCTATGGACCCCACAGGATCATCTCAGGATCTGTGGACCCCACAGGATCCCCACCTAACATATTCTCCCCTCTTCTCAACATTCATTCTCTCTTTCCAATAAACACACTTCCCCAAAAACCCTTCACCAATCACCTCAAACCTCTCTTCCTAATTACCCCCTTCACCACTCACATCCATCCACTCTTCCCCATAAACCCCACCCACCTTCAAAATTCAAAAATCTTTCCCACCCAAACCCACCCTAAATGACCGAAACTACACCCATTCCCCTCCCTATATATACCCTTCCATTCTACTTCATTTCCACACAACACAAACCCCCTCTTCTACACCTTGACCGAAACACCTTCCCTCACTCTCCTCCATATTTTTTTCTTCTTCTTCTTTTCTTCTTTCTTCTCTTGCTCGAGGGCGAGCAATATTTTAAGGTTGGTGTGGTCAAAGCATAATCTTTTTGTTTTTCCATTACCATCAATGGCAACTAAGGCCGGAGAATCCTCTAGAAAAGGAAAAGGGAAGACAAAAGCTTCCACCTCCGAGTCATGGGAGATGGAAAGATTCATCTCCAAAAGCCATCAAGACCACTTCTATGATGTTGTGGCAAAGAAGAAGGTGATCCCTGAGGTCCCCTTCAAACTCAAGAAAAATGAGTATCCGGAGATCCGACATGAAATCCGAAGAAGAGGTTGGGAAGTCCTAACCAACCCCATGCAACAAGACGGAATCTTAATGGTTCAAGAGTTCTATGCCAATGCATGGATCACTAGGAACCATGATCAAAGTGTGAATCCGAGTCCAAAGAATTATCTCACAATGGTTCGGGGTAAATACTTAGATTTTAGTCCGGAAAATGTGAGGTTGGCATTCCACTTGCCCATGATGCAAGGAGATGAACGCCCCTACACTAGAAGGGTCAACTTTAATCAAAGGTTGGACCAAGTCCTTATGGACATATGTGTGGAAGGAGCCCAATGAAAAAGAGACTCCAAAGGCAAGCCGGTTCAACTAAGAAGACTAGACCTCAAGCCTGTGGCTAGAGGGTGGTTAGAGTTCATTCAACGCTCCATTATCCCCACTAGCAACCGATCTGAAGTTACTGTGGATCGGGCCATCATGATTCATAGCATCATGATTGGAGAGGAAGTAGAAGTTCATGAAGTCATCTCCCATGAATTCTACAAAATAGCCGAAAAATCCTCTACCATGGCAAGGCTAGCTTTTCCTCATCTTATTCGCCATCTATGTTACTCAGCTGGAGTTATCATAGAAGGAGATATCCTCATTGAAGAGGATAAGCCCATCACCAAGAAGAGGATGGAGCAAGCAAGAGAGACCCTCCACGGATCTCAAGAGATGCATGAGGAAGCTCATCATCAAGAAATCCCTGAGATGCCTCAAGGGATGCACTTTCCTCCCAACAACTATTGGGAACAACTCAACACTTCCTAGAAGATTTGAGCTACAATGTGGAACAATTAAGGGTGGAACATCATGAGCACTCCATCATTCTCCATGAAATAAGAGAAGATCAAAGAGCAATGAGGGAGGAGCAACAAAGGCAAGGAAGGGACATAGAAGAGCTTAAGGACATTGTTGGTCCTTCAAGAAGAAGACGCCACTAAGGTGGATTCATTCCTTGTTCTTACTTTTCTGCTGTTCGGTTTTTATATTATATGTTTATCTATGTTTTGTGTCTCTACTTCATGATCATTAGTGTTTAGTAACTATGTCTTAAAGTTATGAATAATTCCATTAATCCTTCACCTCTCTTAAATGAAAAATGTTTTTAATTCAAAAGAACAAAAAAGTACATGAATTCCGAATTTATCCTTGAATTTAGTTTAATTATATTGATGTGGTGACAATACTTTTTGTTTTCTGAAAGAATGCTTAAATAGTGCATATTTTTTATCTTGTTGTTTATGAATGTTAAAACCGTTGGCTCTTGAAAGAATGATGAACAAAGAGAAATGTTATTGATAATCTGAAAAATCATGAAATTGATTCTTGAAGCAAGAAAAAGCAGTGAAAAACAAAAGCTTGCGAAAAAATAGAAAGAAAAAGAAAAAACAAGCAGAAAAAGCCAATAGCCCTTAAAACCAAAAGGCAAGGGTAAAAAGGATCCAAGGCTTTGAGCATCAATGGATAGGAGGGCCCAAGAAAATAAAATCCAGGCCTAAGCGGCTAAACCAAGCTGTCCCTAACCATGTGCTTGTGTCATGAAGGCCCAAGTGAAAAGCTTGAGACCGAGTGGTTAAAGTCGTGATCCAAAACAAAAGAGTGTGCTTAAGAGCCCTGGACACCTCTAACTGGGGACTCTAGCAAAGCTGAGTCACAATCTGAAAAGGTTCACCCAGTCATGTGTCTGTGGCATTTATGTATCCTGTGGTAATATTGGAAAACAAAGTGCTTAGGGCCACGGCCAAGACTCATAAGTAGCTGTGTTCAAGAATCAACATACTTAACTAGGAGAATCAATAAGACCATCCAAAATTCTAAGTTCCTAGAGAAGCCAATCATTCTGAACTTCAAAGGAAAAAGTGAGATGCCAAAACTGTTCAGAAGCAAAAAGCTACAAGTCCCTCTCATCTAATTAGAATTAATATTCATTGATATTTTGGAATTTATAGTATATTCTCTTCTTTTTATCCTATTTGATTTTCAGTTGCTTAGGGACAAGCAACAATTTAAGTTTGGTGTTGTGATGAGCGGATAATTTATACGCTTTTTGGCATTGTTTTTAGGTAGTTTTTAGTAAGTTCAAGCTACTTTTAGGGATGTTTTCATTAGTTTTTATGTTAAATTCACATTTCTGGACTTTACTATGAGTTTGTGTGTTTTTCTGGACTTTACTATGAGTTTGTGTGTTTTTCATTAGTTTGAGGGACTTGAGCAAAACTCTAATAGGAGGCTGACAAAGGACTGTTGATGTTGTTGGAATCCGACCTCCCTGCACTCGAAATGCATTTTCTGGAGCTACAGAACTTCAAATGGCGCGATCTCAACGGCGTTAAAAAGTGGACATCCAGAGCTTTCCAGCAATATATAATAGTCCACACTTTATTCGGGAATTGATGACGTAAACTGGCGCTCAACGCCAGTTCCATGTTGCTGTCTGGAGTAAAACGCCAGAAACACGTCACGACCCGGAGTTGAATGCCCAAAACACGTTACAACTTGGCGTTCAACTCCAAAAGAAGCCTCAGCTCGTGGATAGATCAAGCTCAGCCCAAACACACACTAAGTGGGCCCCGGAATGGATTTATGCATCAATTACTTACTCATGTAAACCCTAGTAGCTAGTCTAGTATAAATAGGATAATTTACTATTGTATTAGACATCTTTGGTCTCAGTTTTATTTTATTCTTCATCTGAGGAGACTATTGATCACGTTTTGGGGGGGCTGGCCATTCGGCCATGCCTGAACCTTTCACTTATGTATTTTAAACGGTGGAGTTTTTACACACCATAGATTAAGGGTGTGGAGCTCTGCTGTACCTCAAGTTTCAATGCAATTACTATTATTTTCTATCCAATTCGAATTATTCCTATTCTAAGATATTCGTTGCACTTCAACTTGATGAATGTGATGATCCATGACACTCATCATCATTCTCACCTATGAACGCGCATGATTGACAACCACTTCCGTTCTACCCTAGACCTGGCGCATATCTCTTGGATTCCTTAATCAGAATCTTCGTGGTATAAGCTAGAATTGATGGCGGCATTCATGGGAATCCGGAAGGTCTAACCTTGTCTGTGGTATTCCGAGTAGCATTCTGGAATTGAATGACTGTGACGAGCTTCAAACTCCTAAAGGCTGGGCATTAGTGACAGACGCAAAAGAATCAAGGGATTCTACTCCAACCTGATTGAGAACCGACAGATGATTAGCCGTGCTGTGACAGAGCATTTGGACCTTTTTCACTAAGAGGATGGGATGTAGCCATTGACAACGGTGATGCCCTACATACAGCTTGCCATAGAAGGGAGTGATAAAATTGGATAAAAGCAGTAGGAAAGCAGAGATTTAGGAGGAGCACAGCATCTCCACACGTCTATCTGAAATCCCCATCATTGGATTACATGAGTAACTTTATCTTTATTTTATGTTTATTAATTTTCAAAATTCCATAGTTTATTTAAATTCGCCTGACTGAGATTTACAAGATGACCATAGCTTGCTTCATACCAACAATCTCTGTGGAATTGACCCTTACTCACGTAAGGTTTATTACTTGGACGACCCAGTACACTTGCTGGTTAGTTGAACGGAGTTGTGTCCACACATAGCAAAGAGCCATTATAATTATTCCATACAACAATAAAGAGTACAACATTGATGATCACAATTTCGTCCACCAGCACGTGTCACCCATGAGTAGGCTCGTGCGCTAAGCACCTTACCATCACGATTCTAGTGTAACTCTTGGGTCATTTTCATTAACTCAAACTTCCATCTGATGCGTCCGCATCATCGATGCTTACGCATCGTTTGCTTTTTTTTTAACATGAGAATAGGAAAATATGTAGAATCAAAAATTAACACTAATATGAATGAAATGAAACAAATAGAAAGGGAAGGTCATACCATGGTGGGTAGTCTCCCACCTAGCACTTTTGGTTAAAGTCCTTAAGTTAGACATTCAGTGAGTTCCTTGTCATGGTGGCTTATGCTTGAACTCTTCCAGGAATCCCCACCAATGCTTGCAATTCCAATACCCTCCGGGATCCCAAAATAGGCGCATAAAGCCTTCAAGCAAGTTAAAGCAAGTGACAAGGTCCCAAGAGTGTTGATTGCTAGAATGAATTCCGGGGTTCCAAACCTTACTTTTGCACCCGTTTTCGTGTTGATCATCATTGTTCCAACCTGGTGGCAAGCAATCTGAATTCTCAATGAAGGCTCCAAACGACTTCCTAGACCCATTCAATGTAGCATGACTCCAACCTTTACAATTCAACCTTGATGGTCCAACCATAATGAGCTTCGGTTGTTGCTTCCAACCACTAACTTTATCTTTTTTACTCTTAAAGCCACAAATATTCCTAAGTTGACCATCAGTCTCAAGCAAATCATATTCAAGTGGAATGAGAAAGCTAAGTGATATGAATTCTACCCACTTGAATGTTGTGAAGGATGATGGTGATTTAGGGGGAGGGGTCTCCAACAACATTGGGAAGATGGTTTCAAGCTCCTCTCCCTTGTGTTCTTTGTTGACATCTTCCACCTCTTTGCAAGCTTCTTCAATTTCAAACTTTTTCTCTTGGTAGCTTTCTTCCAATTCAATCACTTCTTCATTGTTTACTAAGGGCATAGGAGGTTGTGCTTCTTCTTCTTTAATCTCCATCTCTTGATCAACCTCTTCAAAGTCTTCAACCATGTTATACCTTGGAGGTTGTACACCCTCCTCGACATCAAATTCAAACGTCTTGGAAGGAGGCTCTATGACTTGAGTTTCCCATGGAGGCTCCGCATCTCCTAAATGTTCAACCACTTCCTCTTCTTTGATAATTTCGGCTTTCTCCACTTGCTCTAATACAAAATCAAACTCCTCCTTGATGTCACTTAATGTAGAGTTGTCTTCAATGATGGAGCTTCCCTCTTGTTCAACTTTCACTAATTTGTCAACTACTTCATCTTCAAGGGTCTCTCCTACCAATACCTTTTGGGCCTCCTCTTGCTTCTCTTGAAGTATGGATGCGTGAACCTGATCCATTATGTCCACTACTCTCATTAGTCTCACCTCTACTTTTTGTGTGGTAAAGAATTTCACAAATGAATTCTCGTTGCAAGTATAGTTTCTAAACCAACACAGAATCTTTTCATACAAATATTTGGTTGTCACAAGTAACAAACCCCTATAAAAATAAACTGAAATATTCAAACCTCGGGTCGTCTCTCAAAGAATTGCAAGGAAGTGTACTTATAATTGGTTATGAGATTGTATCTTTTTGGGTTTTTAATTGTTGAACAAGGAATGTAAATGACAAGAAGACAAACTAATAATTAAGAAAAATTCTAGCAAGGATTGATAATTAGAAGTTCCATCCTCATTACCCTCATCAATTGTGATGACAAATGTCCATTGCTCCCACTTAGTCAACCTCTACCTATGAAGTAAAGTCAAGTGGATAAATCAATTTGATTCCGCAAGTCCTAGTCAACTCCTAAGGAAAGACTAGCTTTAGTTGAATTCAAATCAACTAGCAACTTTTAGTTATCGATTAACAAAAGCATTAGATAACTCAAGAGTCACTAATTACTCAACCTAAGCCAAAAAGAGAAAAATCTACTCTAACATCCTTCCAAGAATTTTATCAAACACCTGGAAGGCATAAAATAAAAGCATAGAAAAGTAATAAGAGAATATAAATCCTAAAACCAACAATTGCAAAATTAATGATAACAAATAATAGAAGAAGCAATAAACATGAAATACTTCAAATTTCATTAAAAGGGGAATCAAATCTAACGTGAGAATTCATAAACTAAATTGGCAACATAAAGTCAACAACAAGGAAAATAAATAAACTAGAATGCTAGAACAATTAAAAGTAGAAGATAAACTAAATTGGAATAAGATAGAATTCAGAAATTGAAAAGGAATAAAGCTAAGACCTAAAACCTAGAAAGAGTAGAAAGCCTCTCTCTCTCTCTAGAAAATACATCTAAAACCTAATGTGTGAATAATAAAAAGTCAATCCATGATTCTGCTCCACTCCCAGCCTCTAATTCGTGTTTTCGGGCTTGAAATTGGGCCAAAAATAGCCCAGAAATCGTCTCCAACGATTTCTGGTACGTACAGCACGTGGCTCCATCACGAGTACGCATCGCCTAACAGCAAAGCAACTATGGCAAATTGCATATCATTTCGAAGCCCCGGATGTTAGGTTTCCAACGCAACTGGAACCGCATCATTCGGACCTCTATAGCTCAAGTTATGATATATTTAATAGGAAGAGGTCAGGCTTGGCAGCTTTGCAATTCCTTCAATTTCTTGTATTCCTTCCACTTTTGCATGCTTCCTTTCCATCCTCTAAGCCATTCTTGCCATATAAACTCTGAAAACACTCAGAAAACATATTACAGCATCGAATGATAATAAGAGAGGAAGTCACTACTTGTCTTGCTTGTTTCTTCATTCCTTTGTGATTCTGGAAAAACTTTCAAGGTGATGCTCTCCTCATGCATCCTGAGGATTAGCTCTCCCTGCTCTATATCTACGATGGCTCTAGCAGTGGCCAAAAATGGTCGACCAAGTATTATGGAATCATTTCCATTTTCTGATGAGTCCAGGATCACAAAATCTGCCGGATAGATGAACTTGTCAACCTTAACTAAAAGGTTCTCAATCAACCCTTTAGGATATACTACTGATTGGTCCACCAATTCCAAGGACATCTGTATTGGTTTCACTTCTTCTATGCCAAGCTTTTTCACTAAGGATGATGGGATTAGATTTATGCTTGCTCCTAAGTCACACATCCCCTTTTTGATGAATAGGCTTCCAATAGTGCAGGGTAGGAAGAAGCCTCCAGGATCTTCAACCTTGGGAGGGAGCCCTTTTTTGATTAGTGCACTACATTCTTCACTGAGCATTACAGTCTCCTTCTCATTCCAACTTCTTTTCTTATTGATGAGCTCCTTCAAAAACTTGGCATACAGAGGCATTTGCTCCAATGCCTCAGCTAAAGGTATGTTGATTTCCAGCTTCTTGAAAGTCTCAAGAAATTTGTGAAAATATTGATCCTTTGTCTCTTTGTGAAATCTCTGTGGATAAGACAGTGGTGGTGTTGAGCTCTTCTCCACTTGATGTTGTTTTGGATTTGGTTCTTCCCTGATCTGCTTTCCTTTCTTTAGATTCTGTGGTTCGTTGTTTTCCTCTGTGAGTTTTTCTTGGTCATTCTTGCTTATCATGTCCTTGTTGATGGCTTCATTATTCTTTGTTGGCTCATTGTCATTATTCTTGGTTGCCCCTTGGTTACCATCCACTAACATTTTTCCACTTCTTAGTTGCACGACCTTGCATTCTTCCTTTGGGTTGGGAATGGTGTCACTTGGTAGTGAGCTTGATGGTTTTTCAACAGAAATCTGTTTGGAGATTTGCCCAATCTGTCTCTCTAAGTTCTTCATGGACGCTTCTTGGTTCTTTGTTGTTAATTCTTGATTCTTCATCATTTTCTCCATGAGCATCTCTAGATTGGTGATCCTCTGGGAATCTTGTGAGATTGGTTGGTTTTGGGGTGTTGATGGATGATGATAGGTGTTTTGATTTGTTGGGTGGTTATTGGGTGGATAATGGTTAGAGTTGGGGTAATTATTTTGTGGTTTTCTGTATGTATTTTGGTTAGTGTTTGGCTGGTTGTTGTTTGTGTTTTTCCAATTGTTTTGTGTTGAGTTCCTTTGCCATGGCTGTTGGTTTTGATTGTGGTTGTCTCCCCATCTGAGGTTGGGGTGGTTCTTCCAAGATGGATTGTAGGTATCACCATAGACTTCATTTGTTCCAGGATTTTGGTTGTGCATGTACTGGACTTGCTCTTGCTGTTGCTCCTCTTGAGTTTCTTCACTTTGCACCCAAGTAGTTGGTGGTTGGCTTGTGGCACTCACTGATGCAACTTGCAAGCCATCAATCCTTCTAGCCATTTGCTCAAACTGTTGTTGAATCTGCTGCTGCATTATCTTGTTCTGAGCTAGAATTGAATCCACTCCTTCCAACTCCATTACTCCTCTTCTTTGTGATGGTTGGCGTTGTCTTTGATGAGCAAAAAAATATTGGTTATTGGCCACCATATCAATGAGGTTTTGAGCTTCCTCTGTAGTTTTCACGAGTTGCAAAGAGCCTCCAGCTGAATGATCAAGTGCTTCTTGAGCCTTAAGAGTGAGCCCCTCATAGAAGTTCTGCAACTTGTCCCACTCAGTGAACATCTCTGGTGGACATTTCCTCAATAGTGCCTTATATCTTTCCCATGCTTCATATAAGTTTTCAGCCTCCATTTGAGTGAATGTCTGCACCTCAGTCTTCAATCTTAGGATTCTTTGAGGGGGATAAAATTTGGCAAGAAACTTGCTTACCAAGTTATCCCAAGTGTTGATGCTTTCTTTTGGAAAGGTCTCTAGCCATTGATTAGCTTTGTCTCTGAGAGAAAATGGAAAGAGCAACAACTTGTAGCTGTCAGGAGGCACACCATTGGTTTTCACAGTGTCACAGATTCTCAAGAAAGTAGATAAATGTTGATTTGGGTCCTCCAAAGGCCCTCCTCCAAAAGAACAGTTGTTTTGAACCAAAGTGATGAGTTGTGGCTTTAGTTCAAAATTGTTTGCATTGACATTAGGAGGAAGAATGCTACTTCCACAGTGTCTAGCATTTGCAAATGTATATGAAGCCAGGACTCTTCGTTGTTGTTGGTTATTGTTGGCCCCTCCTCCTGGTTGATTGAGATCTCCTTCCATTTCTTGGAATTCTTCCTCTCCAATAACGTTCTTCCCTCTTTCAGCTCTTCTTATTCTTCGAAGGGTCCTTTGGTCAATTTCAGAGAGGACAGGGGAAGATCTTCCTGTACCTGACATACAAACACACAACAATAAACACACAGATCCAGAAAACCAATGAAACTTCAATCTATAGCTAGAATGAAGTTTTAGTTAGTTTAAGCAAAAATTCAAACAGTTAGTGTGTTAGTCAAAATTAAAATAACAGAAAAGAAAAAGTGCTTGATCTAGACCTCCACTTCACTTAATCATTGTCAATCTATTTCAATCCCCGGCAACGGCGCCAAAAACTTGATGTGTGGAAAACGATCCAACACAAAACTCACCGGCAAGTGTACCGGGTCGCATCAAGTAATAATAACTCACATGAGTGAGGTCGATCCCACAGGGATTGAAGGATTGAGCAATTTTACTTTAGTGGTTGATTTAGTCAAGCGAATCAAGTTTTGGTTGAGTGGGTTGTATTTAACAGAAGCTAAATTGCTTGGAATATAAAGGGAGAAGGGAGAATTGCAGTAAATTAAAGAACAGGAAAATAAACTTGCTGAATCTTAAAGAACAAGAAAGTAAATGACTGAAACTTAAAGTGCAAGAAATGTAAATTGCAGTAACTTAAATGGCAAGGAATGTAAATTGCTTGAATGTAAAAGGGATTCGAGGACTGGGATTGCAGAATCTAAACAAAGAGAAATTGGATTGCCACAATTAATAGAGCAGAAACTGAATTAGAAGCAATTAGAATTCAAACAGAAATTGAAATTAAAGTGCAGCAGGGTTCACAGAAGAACCAAAAGTAAATTGGGATCTCAGGACTCCAAAGACTAGGTAGCAGAGCCTAGATCTCAATTACCTTCCTAGATCCAAGTTCTCAAAGCAATTGACAAGAAAATAAAGAGGAAGCAGTAAAGGAAATTGAAATTAAACTCAATAGTGCAGAAAGATGTTTAAAGAGATTTTGAATGGAGATTGAGACAGAATTTCCTCAATTCTTCACACCCAAAACTCAAAACAAGGAAATTAAAAAGGCCTAAGCAAGAACGAGGAAGAAGAGAGATCAATTCTCCTCCCCAATTCTCTGAAATCTCAGTAAAGACACCCAGAGAAGTTCCAAAGTGCAAAAATAAAATTCAAAGATCAAAGAAAGTGCAAAATTCAAAAGTCAAGTTAAAGGTCCTAATTACATCAAACTAGCTCCTATTTATACACTTTCTATTCTTGGATTTTGGGATTTGGATGGGCTTTTGATTTGGTGAAGAAATGAATTAAATTGATTTTTAATTCAATTTTTGGCCCGAAAAAAATAGCTTCCAGGAGGCTGCCCTGCCCTTGTGGAGGGCAGGGCAGGATTTGGTGCTTGGTGCGTGCGTGGTGCGGCGTGGTGCAGGCTTGGTGCGCAGGATGCGAGGGCAGGGCAGAAAAATTTGGTGCGCCAGAATTGTGCTGTGGTGCGCTGCTGGTGCTGCCGGATGATGCTGCGGTGCACCAGAATGGTGCCTTGGTGCGCCAGAATTGTGCCACAACAAAATGTTGCCCTGCCCTCGCGGAGGGCAGGGCAGTGTTTCCACTTTGACGTCCCGAGTTCGAAACTTGGATGCTACACACGCTAGCCATTTTCCTTGGCTTTCTTGGTACCAAAGTGAGGCTTAATTCCTTGCTTCCTCATGGTCCCGTGTTCAACTCTTGTGGCAAGCATTGTAGACATTTTCCTTTGATTTTCTTCCCTTGGTGAGCCCGATACTGCCCTTGTGGAGGGCAGGGCAAGGTTTTATTCTTCTTGATTCCAAGGCACAAATTTGTGCTCTGCCCTTGTAGTGGGCAGGGCAGAGTTGCCTTTCATGCTTTGTTCCCTTATGTTGCCCTCCTAGAGGGCAGTGTGCCCTTGTGGAGGGCAATGCTTGCCTCCCCTCTTTACATGCGGCACACTTCTCCTTCCTTTGACCACGTTTTCTTCTCCTTTGGTCACGCTTTCTTAGGCCACGCTTTTCTCTTTTATTCTTTTCTTCACCTACATTAAACCAAAACAACCACTCCAAGTATCACTAGATTCACAAGGCTTATAAATTAATTAAAATTCAATTAAAATTAGCTTAAACCTTATGAGTTAACATTAATTTCATGGTGATTGTTTGATTTAAAGAAGTTATGCATTTTCACTCCAAATCACTTACTTAGGATGCAAGAAAGTGCATAAAGACTAATAAAACAAGTGAAATTAGCTTGAAAAATGGGTATATGATGACTTGTCATCACAACACCAAACTTAAATCTTGCTTGTCCCCAAGCAAGCATCAAAACTAAGAGTAAATGATATGAACAAGAAAAGAACACATATCCTTATTAGGCATATAGCAGAACTTGGTTTATGGAGTCTTTATGCAGACAATGATAACTCAATTATTGTTGCTGTTACATAATATACATCTTTCCTCAAAGGCTTGCTAACCTTGCTGTTATAAGACTTACTTTTTAATTACTCCCTTGCTAACTTTTCTTTTCTTATAATGCTTAACAAGCTTATTACTCTTTTGGAGGGTTGGTGTCTAATGTTGCAGTAGTAGCCTTTGGCTTTAATTTTTTTCTTTTACTCAACATCTTTCCACCACAGACACATGGCTCACTAATTCTTCCTAGGATCATTGATACCCAGCATCTCTTTGGATAACTAAATGTTCTGTATCTAAGTTGCTCTTTATTGTGGACTTTCAATTGGCCATCCCAAATCAGTTGATCTAAGTGACCGGGTTTTAAAATACCCCTTAGAATTTACTCATCCAAGCATATCTCAGTACAAGAACATCACAGGCATATGTCCTAGGGTCCAAGCTATTGGTGTCCAACCTTTATTCTTTGTTTTTC
Source organism: Arachis hypogaea (assembly GCF_003086295.3). Taxonomy (NCBI): domain Eukaryota; kingdom Viridiplantae; phylum Streptophyta; class Magnoliopsida; order Fabales; family Fabaceae; genus Arachis; species Arachis hypogaea. Next base: position 66,100,229 of record NC_092044.1, on the reverse strand, counting down.
TTGCCATTTTGGCTTTTTCTTCTTCCTTTTCTTTTTGTTTTCGTTCCCAAGGGCTTTTTCATTATTGATAAGAGTCTTTGTAACAGCAATCTAACTCACATTTGAATGAGAATGATATTATGCAACAATTATTTCATGACTTATGCATTTAATCAAACACATATACCACCATTAACTTCCATTCTTACTTATGCAACATTGGATATTTCACTTTTCAATTCAAACAAATCTCTTTTATTTAAGCATGTGGGAAACAAGACAAAATTTCAAGCTAAGTGATGGATAGCAAGCATTATGCAGATTTAGCATACATAATCAAACAATTTCACTTGCAACTAAATAAACACTTTAGCAGGATATATAATGGTTCCCATGTTCAAAATAATACACAGCAGCAAGGATTAAGTTTAGATACAACCTTTGAAGTTGCAGCCCTTTGATTCTTCCTTCTGTTGTGTTTTCTTTGAGTTAGGATGTGCAATATCTTCAGTTATTGACTCATGTCCTGCCTAATTCTCAAAGTTGCTTGCTTTTCAAGCCCTTAAGTATATGGTTAGTATGCATAAATAGAGTGTGGCTCTTGGATTTGTTTTGGTGTGTGAACACCAAACTTAATTGTTTGCCACTGTCTCAGATGCAACAAGTTAACCATATTTGAAACCCTGTGTCTTTGCTAAAGGTCAATGAAATTAAAGCTAGAAAGCAATTAAACAGTCAAATAATGTGTTTGGTTGCTTGGAACTAGCATCATGCAAGAGGTGAGAATGTGTTTTTAAATGATATTTTTGGTGGAACACCAAACTTAGAATCTTTCATTCTCCCTTAAATTGTTTTGGTGTGCAACACCAAACTTAGCTCCTTGCAATGCATACCAATATTCAACATTTTTATTGAAAAAGCTATAAAAAGAAAGCTACCTCAGGTTGGGTTGCCTCCCAACAAGCGCTCTTTTATTGTCACTAGCTTGACATTGAACTCCCTTTAGGGTGGTTGATGTTGGTGATGTCTCAACTTGTCACCTCTCACTGTCAGCTTTCTCTGTGTGCCTTGATACTCAATTTCCATATGCTCAAGAGAAAGTATTTGGTTGACAGTGTAGTAATCTTCTGTTCCCAGCTGTTGATATACTAGTTGCACCTTATCACCTTTAGAAAATCCTTCAGTTGGGATTTTCTTATTCTTCCACCCTTTGTAAGCCTTCTTCTTGCTCTTCATCTTTTTCTTTCTTATTGATCTTTCTTTCTTGACAGTGACTTGGGTTGTGATACCTTCCTTCTTGTTTATCATCCCAGCTTCTTTTTGAGTTCCTTTTTCTCCTTGTAGCTGCTTATTTTTCTGTTCTACTGCCTTGTTGGCTGCTTGCTTTGGAAGGAAGTCACTACTTGTCTTGCTTGTTTCTTCATTCCTTTGTGATTCTGGAAAAACTTTCAAGGTGATGCTCTCCTCATGCATCCTGAGGATTAGCTCTCCCTGCTCTATATCTACGATGGCTCTAGCAGTGGCCAAAAATGGTCGACCAAGTATTATGGAATCATTTCCATTTTCTGATGAGTCCAGGATCACAAAATCTGCCGGATAGATGAACTTGTCAACCTTAACTAAAAGGTTCTCAATCAACCCTTTAGGATATACTACTGATTGGTCCACCAATTCCAAGGACATCTGTATTGGTTTCACTTCTTCTATGCCAAGCTTTTTCACTAAGGATGATGGGATTAGATTTATGCTTGCTCCTAAGTCACACATCACCTTTTTGATGAATAGGCTTCCAATAGTGCAGGGTAGGAAGAAGCCTCCAGGATCTTCAACCTTGGGAGGGAGCCCTTTTTTGATTAGTGCACTACATTCTTCACTGAGCATTACAGTCTCCTTCTCATTCCAACTTCTTTTCTTATTGATGAGCTCCTTCAAAAACTTGGCATACAGAGGCATTTGCTCCAATGCCTCAGCTAAAGGTATGTTGATTTCCAGCTTCTTGAAAGTCTCAAGAAATTTGTGGAAATGTTGATCCTTTGTCTCTTTGTGAAATCTCTGTGGATAAGACAGTGGTGGTGTTGAGCTCTTCTCCACTTGATGTTGTTTTGGATTTGGTTCTTCCCTGATCTGCTTTCCTTTCTTTAGATTCTGTGGTTCGTTGTTTTCCTCTGTGAGTTTTTCTTGGTCATTCTTGCTTATCATGTCCTTGTTGATGGCTTCATTATTCTTTGTTGGCTCATTGTCATTATTCTTGGTTGCCCCTTGGTTACCATCCACTAACATTTTTCCACTTCTTAGTTGCACGACCTTGCATTCTTCCTTTGGGTTGGGAATGGTGTCACTTGGTAGTGAGCTTGATGGTTTTTCAACAGAAATCTGTTTGGAGATTTGCCCAATCTGTCTCTCTAAGTTCTTCATGGACGCTTCTTGGTTCTTTGTTGTTAATTCTTGATTCTTCATCATTTTCTCCATGAGCATCTCTAGATTGGTGATCCTCTGGGAATCTTGTGAGATTGGTTGGTTTTGGGGTGTTGATGGATGATGATAGGTGTTTTGATTTGTTGGGTGGTTATTGGGTGGATAATGGTTAGAGTTGGGGTAATTATTTTGTGGTTTTCTGTATGTATTTTGGTTAGTGTTTGGCTGGTTGTTGTTTGTGTTTTTCCAATTGTTTTGTGTTGAGTTCCTTTGCCATGGCTGTTGGTTTTGATTGTGGTTGTCTCCCCATCTGAGGTTGGGGTGGTTCTTCCAAGATAGATTGTAGGTATCACCATAGACTTCATTTGTTCCAGGATTTTGGTTGTGCATGTACTGGACTTGCTCTTGCTGTTGCTCCTCTTGAGTTTCTTCACTTTGCACCCAAGTAGTTGGTGGTTGGCTTGTGGCACTCACTGATGCAACTTGCAAGCCATCAATCCTTTTGGCCATTTGCTCAAACTGTTGTTGAATCTGCTGCTGCATTATCTTGTTCTGAGCTAGAATTGAATCCACTCCTTCCAACTCCATTACTCCTCTTCTTTGTGATGGTTGGCATTGTCTTTGATGAGCAAAAAAATATTGGTTATTGGCCACCATATCAATGAGGTTTTGAGCTTCCTCTGTAGTTTTCACGAGTTGCAAAGAGCCTCCAGCTGAATGATCAAGTGCTTCTTGAGCCTTAAGAGTGAGCCCCTCATAGAAGTTCTGCAACTTGTCCCACTCAGTGAACATCTCTGGTGGACATTTCCTCAATAGTGCCTTATATCTTTCCCATGCTTCATATAAGTTTTCAGCCTCCATTTGAGTGAATGTCTGCACCTCAGTCTTCAATCTTAGGATTCTTTGAGGGGGATAAAATTTGGCAAGAAACTTGCTTACCAAGTCATCCCAAGTGTTGATGCTTTCTTTTGGAAAGGTCTCTAGCCATTGAGTAGCTTTGTCTCTGAGAGAAAATGGAAAGAGCAACAACTTGTAGCTGTCAGGAGGCACACCATTGGTTTTCACAGTGTCACAGATTCTCAAGAAAGTAGATAAATGTTGATTTGGGTCCTCCAAAGGCCCTCCTCCAAAAGAACAGTTGTTTTGAACCAAAGTGATGAGTTGTGGCTTTAGTTCAAAATTGTTTGCATTGACATTAGGAGGAAGAATGCTACTTCCACAGTGTCTAGCATTTGCAAATGTATATGAAGCCAGGACTCTTCGTTGTTGTTGGTTATTGTTGGCCCCTCCTCCTGGTTGATTGAGATCTCCTTCCATTTCTTGGAATTCCTCCTCAGATTCTTCCTCTCCAATAACGTTCTTCCCTCTTTCAGCTCTTCTTATTCTTCGAAGGGTCCTTTGGTCAATTTCAGAGAGGACAGGGGAAGATCTTCCTGTACCTGACATACAAACACACAACAATAAACACACAGATCCAGAAAACCAATGAAACTTCAATCTATAGCTAGAATGAAGTTTTAGTTAGTTTAAGCAAAAATTCAAACAGTTAGTGTGTTAGTCAAAATTAAAATAACAGAAAAGAAAAAGTGCTTGATCTAGACCTCCACTTCACTTAATCATTGTCAATCTATTTCAATCCCCGGCAACGGCGCCAAAAACTTGATGTGTGGAAAACGATCCAACACAAAACTCACCGGCAAGTGTACCGGGTCGCATCAAGTAATAATAACTCACATGAGTGAGGTCGATCCCACAGGGATTGAAGGATTGAGCAATTTTACTTTAGTGGTTGATTTAGTCAAGCGAATCAAGTTTTGGTTGAGTGGGTTGTATTTAACAGAAGCTAAATTGCTTGGAATATAAAGGGAGAAGGGAGAATTGCAGTAAATTAAAGAACAGGAAAATAAACTTGCTGAATCTTAAAGAACAAGAAAGTAAATGACTGAAACTTAAAGTGCAAGAAATGTAAATTGCAGTAACTTAAATGGCAAGGAATGTAAATTGCTTGAATGTAAAAGGGATTCGAGGACTGGGATTGCAGAATCTAAACAAAGAGAAATTGGATTGCCACAATTAATAGAGCAGAAACTGAATTAGAAGCAATTAGAATTCAAACAGAAATTGAAATTAAAGTGCAGCAGGGTTCACAGAAGAACCAAAAGTAAATTGGGATCTCAGGACTCCAGAGACTAGGTAGCAGAGCCTAGATCCAAGTTCTCAAAGCAATTGACAAGAAAATAAAGAGGAAGCAGTAAAGGAAATTGAAATTAAACTCAATAGTGCAGAAAGATGTTTAAAGAGATTTTGAATGGAGATTAAGACAGAATTTCCTCAATTCTTCACACCCAAAACTCAAAACAAGGAAATTAAAAAGGCCTAAGCAAGAACGAGGAAGAAGAGAGATCAATTCTCCTCCCCAATTCTCTGAAATCTCAGTAAAGACACCCAGAGAAGTTCCAAAGTGCAAAAATAAAATTCAAAGATCAAAGAAAGTGCAAAATTCAAAAGTCAAGTTAAAGGTCCTAATTACATCAAACTAGCTCCTATTTATACACTTTCTATTCTTGGATTTTGGGATTTGGATGGGCTTTTGATTTGGTGAAGAAATGAATTAAATTGGATTTTTAATTCAATTTTTGGCCCGAAAAAAATAGCTTCCAGGAGGCTGCCCTGCCCTTGTGGAGGGCAGGGCAGGATTTGGTGCTTGGTGCGTGCGTGGTGCGGCGTGGTGCAGGCTTGGTGCGTAGGATGCTGCCCTGCCCTCGCGGAGGGCAGGACAGAAAAATTTGGTGCGCCAGAATTGTGCTGTGGTGCGCTGCTGGTGCTGCCGGATGATGCTGCGGTGTGCCAGAATGGTGCCTTGGTGCGCCAGAATTGTGCCACAACAAAATGCTGCCCTGCCCTCGCGGAGGGCAGGGCAGTGTTTCCACTTTGACGTCCCGAGTTCGAAACTTGGATGCTACACACGCTAGCCATTTTCCTTGGCTTTCTTGGTACCAAAGTGAGGCTTAATTCCTTGCTTCCTCATGGTCCCGTGTTCAACTCTTGTGGCAAGCATTGTAGACATTTTCCTTTGATTTTCTTCCCTTGGTGAGCCCGATACTGCCCTTGTGGAGGGCAGGGCAAGGTTTTGTTCTTCTTGATTCCAAGGCACAAATTTGTGCTCTGCCCTTGTAGTGGGCAGGGCAGAGTTGCCTTTCATGCTTTGTTCCCTTATGTTGCCCTCCTAGAGGGCAGTGTGCCCTTGTGGAGGGCAATGCTTGCTTCCCCTCTTTACATGCGGCACACTTCTCCTTCCTTTGACCACGTTTTCTTTTCCTTTGGTCATGCTTTCTTAGGCCACGCTTTTCTCTTTTATTCTTTTCTTCACCTACATTAAACCAAAACAACCACTCCAAGTATCACTAAATTCACAAGGCTTATAAATTAATTAAAATTCAATTAAAATTAGCTTAAACCTTATGAGTTAACATTAATTTCATGGTGATTGTTTGATTTAAAGAAGTTATGCATTTTCACTCCAAATCACTTACTTAGGATGCAAGAAAGTGCATAAAGACTAATAAAACAAGTGAAATTAGCTTGAAAAATGGGTATATGATGACTTGTCATCAACACTCTTCTCTTATCTGTTCATACAAGTGCTGTCTAGCTTGACTGAACTGTGCCTTTATATTCTTGTAAGAGGCTCGGGCTTCTTGCAACTTCTCTTGCAATTTCAACGTTTGTTGTGCAAGGGAGTGCAGTTGTTGGGTTAATGACTCACTTTGCTCAGGAGGATCTGACTCAGTGGACATTTTCTTCACCTCTCCTTTCATTGGAGTCTCATAAGATGAGTACAGATGCTGATTGCTGGCAACTGTCTCAATGAGCTCGTAAGCTTCTTCAATGGAGTTGTTCATATGGATTGAACCACCAGCAGAATGGTCTAAGGACACCTAAGCCGTATCTGTGAGTCTATAATAGAATATGTCTAACTTTACCCATTCTGAAAACATTTCAGTAGGGCATTTCCTTAGCATCATCTTGTATCTTATCCAAGCATCATAAAGGGATTCATTATCTCCTTGTTTGAAGCCTTGGATGTCCAGTTTCAACTGGGTCAGCTTCCTTAGAGGAAAGTATTGATTTAAAAACTTGTCCACCAGCTGATTCCATATTTTCAAGCTAGACTTGGGTTGGTTGTCTAACTACCTATTTGTCTGGTGTTTAACAGCAAAGGAAAAAAGCATCAATCTGTAGACATCCTGGTCTACTCCCTCAGTGTATACTGTGTCAACTAATTGCAGGAATTTTGCAAGGAATTCCTTGAGCTCTTCTTGTGGAAGTCCATGAAATTGGCAGTTTTGCTGCACTAGAATGATCAACTGTGGGTTGAGCTTCAAGTTAGCTACTCTAATAGGAGATATGCTAATACTGCTTCCATAGAAGTCAGGAGTAGGGGCTGTATAAGACCCCAAAGTTCTTCTAAACTATTCATCCCCCTTCGAGTTCAAGGTGAATTCTTTATATTCCTGTACACTCAGTCAGGAAACAAGGAAGTGGGAAGGTGTGTGTCTCTATATCAGAGTATAGAGCACTTCCAGTAAGATGTCTTGAGAAGACAAGAATGGAGGTAGAGGGAGAGATATGGGAATTTTTTTTTCGAAAAGTAAATAAAAAAATAAAATAAAAATAGAAAACTAATTCAAAAATAAAAGAAATAATTAAGAAATTTCAAAAATTAGAAGAGAGATGAATTAGTTAGTAAGTTTTGAAAAAGAAGAGAGAGAACAAGTAACTAATTAAGAAAAAATTGAAAATAAGATAACATAAAAGATTAAAAAAGATTTAATTTTAAAAATATTTTAAAAAAAATCAACAAGATAAGATAAGAATTGAAAATATTTGAAAAAGATTTAATTTTAAAATTTAGAAAAAGATAAGATAGAAAAGATTTTAAATTAAAGATAAGATAAGTTAGATAAGATAAGAAAGATAAGAAAAGATAAGTTTTAAATTAAAAAGATTTGAAATCAAAATCAAAAAGTTAGTTTCTAATTTCAAAACATTTGAAATTTAAATTTTAAAAGAAAGATAAGATAAGAAAGAATCAAATTTTAAAAGAAAAGAGTTGAAAAGAAGTTGAAGAAGATAAGATTTGAAATTGGAAATTTTGAAAAAGAATTGATTTTAAAATTTGAAATTTGAATTTTAAATTTTGAATTTTGAACTTTGAAATTTAAAATTTGAAAACTTGAATTTTGAAATTTTGGAATTTTATTTTAAAATATTAAATTTTGAAATTTGAAATTTAAAACAAGATAAGATAAAGATTTGAGAAAGATTTGTATTTTGAAAAGGTTTAATTTTTGAAATTTAAATTTGAAATTTTGAATTCTAAAATTTAAATTTGAAATTTTGAGTTTTGAAATTTAAAATTTGAATTTGAAATAAGATAAGATATGATTTTTGAATTTTTAAGAAAGATAAAAAGATAAGATAAGATTTTGAAAAGATTTAATTTTGAAAAGATTTGAATTTTGAAATTTAAAACCAAGATAAGATAACAATTTTGAGATTAAAATCTGAATTTTTAATTAAAAATTTCGAAAAATTAATAGAAAATAAGAAAAGATATTTTATTTTTTTATTTTTGAATTTAATGAGGAAAGAGAAAAACAACAAAAAGACACCAAACTTAAAATTTTTAGATCTAAAGCACTCAATTTTCAAAAATTTGGAGACAAACACCAAGAGACACCAAACTTAAAAATTTTAAGATCAAAACAAAAAAAAACACAAAAACACTTTGAAGATTAAAAAGAACACCAAGACAAGACTAAAAAAATTCAAAGAACACAAGAACATGCAAGACACACGAAACTCAAAATTTTTGAAAAACAAACACACAATTTTCGAAAATTTAAAGAAAAGACACAAGAAGACACCAAATTTAAAGATTGACACAAGAACCAAACAAAAGACACTAATTTTGAAAATTTTATGGAAAAAGACACCAAGGAATTCGAAACTTTTACCAAGAACAATAACTAAAGACTCAAACAAAAGGTAAAGATTAATAAAGAAAAGAAAAGATTTTTTAAAAAATTTGGAAAAGAAAACAAGAAATAGGTAAGACTCAAAGTAAGAAAAATCAAAAGAAAATACATATCCAAAAACAGAAAAGGTTTTATAAAAAACTTTTTGAAAGAAAACAAAAAAAAATCAAACTTTAAGCAAGAACAAGAACAAAATCAAAAGACTCAATTAAAAAAATCAAAAAAAGAAAATATTTTTGATTTTTTCAAAAATAGGAAGAAGAAAATACAAGAAAAGCTAACAAAATTAAACATAATACCTTATCTTGGGAACAAGATAATCCGTCAGTTGTTCAAACTCAAACAATCCCCAGCAATGGCGCCAAAAACTTGGTGCATGAATCCCCACGCTTCGTACAACTGAAACAACAAGTGCACTGGGTCGTCCATGAAATACCTGAGTGAGTCAGGATAGATCCCACGAGGATTGTGGTTTGAAGCAAGCTATGGTTATCTTGCAGGTCTTAGCAAGCTATTGGTGGATTGAGGTTTAATTGCATTAAAGGAAATATGAGAAAAGGGTATAAGGTATTTTGTGAATTAAATGTAACCAGTAATAGGAACATGGTTAAGGATTGGAGTTGCTTTGTCCTTCTGGATTAACTCTGGTATTACTGTCTTCCTAAATTGTGAATGATTTCTTCTATGGTAGGTTGTATGTGATTGACGCTGGTTTGAGTAGCCGTCAATACTCCTCCAGATCTGAACCCCAGGGTTAGTGCGGATCCATTCTGATTGAGGGTAAAGCTTCTGCAGTTCATTCTCCTTTGTGATCCTACCTAAAATGCCACAGACAAGGTCGAGTCTTCCGAATCAGAGGATGCTGCGCCTTTACCACAAAGATCCTAATCTCCCCGTAAATCAGCTGAACTGCTATCTCGAGAAATCCCCAACGAAGTCGTGGATTAGCCGTCTAAGAGATGCATAATCAAGCTGGTGGTTCATCATTGTCCGATGAAAGACGCACTCTAAACCATGTAAAATGTGATAACCTTATGCCAGTTCAACGTATTCATATTGATGACGAACGAATATACATCGTAGAATAGAGAATCAAACATGGATTAAAGAGGAACAGTAATCTTTTATTAATCCATAAAACTCAGCAGGGCTCCTCCCCTCAACCTAGGAGGTTTAGAAACTCATACTGATAGAAAATACAATATGGTAATCGAAAATATGGTGTAAAGTAGTTGAAGATCCTTAACAAATAATGATCTTCTATTTTAATACTAAACTAATGACTAGTAAGGGTAAAACAGTCTTTTTAGTCCCAAAATCCAATTCTGGGCCCCACTTGGTGAGTGTTTGGGCTGAGGTTTGATGTTATCCACGTGCTATGAGGCCTCTAAGGCATTGAACGCTGGCTAGGGGTCCTCTTTTGGTGTTTGGACGCTGGTCTCTTCTCCTTGGGCGCTGGACACCTGGAAGGGGGCAGGAAGCTGCCGTTGGATGCTTGTTTTGGGCCTTCTAATCCGAAGCACAGTATGGACTATTATACTTTTCTGGAAAGCTCTGGAAGGCAGCTTTTCATAGTCGATAAGAACACTCCATTTGGACTTCTTTAGGTCCAAAAAAGCTCTTCCGAGTGCAAGGAAGTCAGATCCGGACAGCATCTGCAGTGCTTTCTCTATCTCTGAATCGAACTTTTGCTCCAGCTCCTCAATTTCAGCCAGAAATTACCTGAAATTGCACAAAAACACAAAAATTTATCGTAGAATCCAAAAATGTGAATTTAATACTAAAACCTATAAGAAATAAATAAAAACTAAACAAACATTATTAAAACCTATATGAAAATGATGCCAAAAAGTGTAAAAAATATCTGCTCATCAATATATTTAGAAACAAATGAATTATGGTTGATGAAATGATATTGAATGTGATTCTGATTGTGATACTTGGGTAGTAGCAAGGATGGTAGTTCATTCTGCTTGCTCCAGGTTAATGTATGAGATTTGATAATGATGATGCTTGATTTAAACTGAATAAATGTATGTTTGTGACGCCTGAGTAGTAGCGGTAGTAGTGGTTATTCTAGTCGCTCCATGTTGAGCTTTTAAACACCTGCCTGGGTAGTAGCCGCAGTAGTGGTTATTCCACTATCTTTGGGTTAAGCGGATAGTAGTAAGGGGGTTGTAGCTCAAAAACCCACTTGCTCCGCATGGGTGTTTCAGTCCATGGTTAGCTACAAGGACGTGTCGGGTTGGCTATATAACCGACAGATGATATCATCAGCCATACGACAGGCATGCATCGTATGCATTTGTATGCTTTGTTTGGGTTTGAATTTGTTTTGGTTTCCCAAATTGCTAAACTGTTATTAACTACTATCTTATCTATTTGCTATAACTGTTATCTATACCTGTGTTTTCTTTATCTGTTTTGTCTGTGTTTGTTTATGATGTGGTACTTTTGAGATTGAGTATTAAAGATGAGATGATGATTGTGTTGATTGATTATGTGATGGGCTGAAGGCCGTGATTAGTTTCTGATTTGATTGGTTTCTGATTGAGATATTAGTAAAGTATGAAAAATCAAGCTGGTTCAGCATAGACTTAATGAACCTATGCCTGGAACAGGTTGGTTATTAATACCGTCAAGGAAACTAATTAAGTTTTTCTTATAAGAAAAGAAAGGTTTTCGATTTCTGAAAAATTAAATATTGTTTCTTTGAAAAGGTTTTGAGTGATTAGTCATCGGTTATTAAAAGATTCATAAGACAACGATAATCACTGAGTTTGAAAATATTTTTCTTATTAAATATCTTCTTATGACAATTCTAAAACTTCGTGGTGAGATCATGTGGTTAGGTTGTCACCCTCTAAAGCTTTACCTTTTCTGAAATTGGATGAAGGGACATTATGAAGAGTTTTACTACGTTTTGGTTTATATGATGTTGTATTAGTTAGATAATTTTTCTTCCCTCGTCTTTGTTATTATAATTTTGTAAGAGGGATAGGAGTTGTATGTTTTATATGTATATTACATTATAAGCTATTATGTAAGGAGTCTTGTATATGAATCTATGCCTGTTTTTTTTTTTTAAGATAAAGTATTTATTTTTAGTTTTCAAAGAAACTAGCGATACCGTGTCGAGTCAAAGGCTCTTATTTTAATATTAAGTATATAAGGTAGTCGTAATACTTCTTGCTATCAGAGTGGCACAGCCGGAAGCATGACATTCTGATAGTGAGGGTGTTACACAAGGGGTCAAAGGAGTGGGTACTGATGAGCGGATAATTTATACACTTTTTGGCATTATTTTTAGATAGTTTTTAGTAGGATTTAGTCACTTTTTAGTATATTTTTATTAGTTTTTAAGCAAAATTCACATTTCTAGACTTTACTATGAGTTTGTGTGTTTTTCTATGATTTCAGGCATTTTCTCGCTGAAATTGAGGGACCTGAGCAAAAATCTGATTCAGAGGCTGAAAAATGACTGCTGATGCTATTGGATTCTGACCTCCCTGCACTCGAAATAGAGTTTTTGGAGCTACAGAAATCAAAATGGCGCGATCTCAATTGCGTTGGAATGTAGACATCCAGGGCTTTCCAGCAATATATAATAGTCCATACTTTGCTTGATTTTTTACGACGCAAACTGGAATTCAAACGCCAACTCCCTGCCCTATTCTGGCGTTAAACGCCAGAAACAGGTTACAAGCTGGAGTTAAATTCCCAAAACAGGCTGCAAACTGGCGTTTAACTCCAAGAAAAGTATCTACACATGAAAGCGTCAATGCTCAGCCCAAGCACACGCCAAGTGGGCCCAGAAGTAGATTTCTGCATCATTTACTTATTTCTCTACACCCTAGTAACTAGTCTAGTATAAATAGGACTTTTTACTATTGTATTTGCATCTTTGGACTTTGGACATCTTTGGATCATTTTTAGTCCTTAGACATTGGGGGCTGGCCTCACGGCCATACCTGGACCATCATCACTTATGTATTTTCAACGGTGGAGTTTCTACACGCCATAGATTAAGGTATGGAGCTCTACTGTTCCTCGAGTATTAATGCAATACTACTGTTTTCTATTCAATTCATGCTTATTCTTGTTCTAAGATATCCATTCGCATACAAGAACATGATGAATGTGATGATTATGTGACGCTCATCATCATTCTCAACCTATGAACGCGTGCCTGACAAACACTCCCGTTCTACATGCAAACGAGCTTGAATTCATATCTATTAGCCTTCTGGTTCACGATCAGAGTCTTCGTGGTATAGGCTAGAATCAATTGGCAGCATTCTTGAGATCTGGAAAGTCTAAACCTTGTATGTGATATTCCGAGTAGGATCTGGGATGGGATGACTGTGACGAGCTTCAAACTCGCAAGCGTTGGGTGTAGTGACAGACGCAAAAGGATCAATGGATCCTATTCCAACATGAGTGAGAACCGACAGATGATTAGCCGTGCGGTGACAGCGCATTTGGACCTTTTTCACTGAGAGGACGGACGGTAGCCATTAACAACGGTGATCCCCCAACATACAGCTTGCTATCGAAAGGAGTATGAAGGATTGGATGAAGGCAGTAGGAAAGCAGAGATTCAGAAGGAACAACGCATCTCCATACGCTTATCTGAAATTTCCACCAATGAATTACATAAGTATCTCTATCTTTATTTTATGTTTATTTATCTTTTAATTATCAAAACTCCATAACCATTTGAATCCGCCTGACTGAAATTTACAAGATGACCATAGCTTGCTTCAAGCCGACAATCTCCGTCGGATCGACCCTTACTCACGTAAGGTTTATTACTTGGACGACCCAGTGCACTTGCTGGTTAGTTGTGCGAAGTTGTGAAAAAGAGTTGAGATTACAATTGTGCATACCAAGTTGTTGGTATCATTGAGATCACAATTTCATGCACTTGGTACCTAGCGCCAGTACTCCAAGTCTAGCACTCGCACTCCAAACCCCAACGCCCATGGCCCAAGTTCGTGCCCATAACCCAAGTTCAATGTCAAGTATCTAAAATCTCTTCCAAGACATTTTAATTCGGTTCATGTATTCTACACTTAAGATTTAAATGATTAGTTATTATTGGCTTCTTCTAGAAAGATAAGAATTGGTTTTAGTTTAAATTTGAATTGTTGTTTTAGTTATCGTATTCTTTGAAAAAAATAAGATTAGTTTTAATTTAAAATTCAAAAATTAGGTTAGAATTTAGGATATAAATAAATAAGCGATTATTCATCGAGGATCATCCGGCATCTCTCATTCATTGATTTTAGTTTATTTTTTTATTTATCATGAGTCACTAATTCTCTTTTGTTATGGTTAAAAATTCTATTTAATTTTATGAATAAAAAATTTAATTGTTTTTTATTTCAATTAATATATTGATATTTTTTCAAGAATTGAGTTTTCTTATTATTCCTAATGATTAAAAGCATTCGAAAATGTTTTAACTCTGTTTTGTTCACTAAATTAGAGAATTAAGGCTGATGTACACACCCATCACTAATTAAGTGCTTTCTTTTCTTGTCCTCTGTTCATAATTTCATCCATCACTTATCTCCACACACACACCTACCGATATAAATACAATTATACTATCCCCATTTTTTTTTTTTTATGAACACCCTATTCTTTCTTGTTTTATAACTTGCCGTTGACCTCTAAAGCTACATTAAACTGATACTTAGCTTGGACTTTATGTGACATACATGCATGTAATAATACATTAAAATTTCTTTTCCCTTGAATTGTTTTTTATAGTGCTATAGATATTGACAAGTTTTAGGCTAACATTTTTTTGTTTTTAATTTATTTCAAGTTAATGATATTGAAAATGAACCAGTTATATCAACAAGAGCAAAAATATAAATCAAGTTGAAGCAATGAAAATCGTAAAGACATTATTTAATTTTATTTTAAAAATTAATTTGTTGTTAATTCCATTACACTTTTTAGAGTATTATGATTTTTTTTTTTTTGCTAAACAAACTTATTTAAGTAGTGAATTCATTAGTTATAATTATGAATTTATTGAATTTTTTAATTTTTTTAATTTTTAGAATTAGATATATGAATACAGTGGTGATTAAGATATTATGTATTTTATTATAATATAAAAATTTATTATTTATTTTAATGGTTTATGAATTTGATTTATATTTTGAATAATTTTATTAATATTAAATTTTGTCTTTTAATTAATAACTTATAAAATAAAAAACTATATATATGCATAGTACAAATATTATGGCAATTTTATATATGCAGCGCTTCTCAAATTGCAGTGGTTTATAAATCCCACAAAATAAAAAATAGTTTGGTCTATGTACTTTGCAAGGGTTTAAAACCCCACAACCTCAACTTCAATCAAAACTGCAGGAAAATAGTAGAGGACAAAATTACCATAATTTTTTTTTTTAAAAACAGCGTTGATTTTACAAAAACTTCTTTAATTAAATTGCAGGACACTTAACTTTGTCGATTTACTAAATCGCTGTAATATAATTTGTGAGGTTAAAAATCACCGTAAATAAAAAAATCCTATAAATTGTTAATATGTGTTCTTAGTACACATAATAGATGAATTCTAGATTAATTAAGATTTAATAATAATTTGACATTGAATATCTTTTTGGAAGTAAGTAATTTAATTTGGCTTTGGCAATAGGTTTTTGGTCAGTGATGAACCGACACAGAGGAATAGTGTTGACGTGGGATAACACGCTTTTAAGAGTTAACGCGGTTTATATGTTAGCAACACCTCATTGGCACATTGCCCGTACCATCCATTAATTAACTTCCCAAAATTATATGCTTCACAGCTTCGCTGCATATTTGCATCAACCTATCAAGTATCAATTACCATTACCCAATAGTAATGAAATAAGAATTTTGTTATAAATGTTTTGGGACCTTATAGAAATATGAAGCAAAAGAATATTATGGAAAAATTGAATTCTGATGTTATTAAAAACTTTAAATCTTTATCCTTTTATCAAATTTTAGTAATTTTATATTTTTAATTAGTAAATATGTTTAAACAATTATATATTAAATGTATACTAAAACCAACCACTAATATAAACTATACATTAAAATATAAAATATATATTAAAAATAAATTAAATATATTTATATATAATATACATAATGACTAATTTTTATGTATATATTATTTTTTATTTCTAAAATATTAGTTGTTAGTAAAATTTATAATACTTCATTCATTTTTTGTTATCTATCATTTTTTCAGAATATATATTACTCTATTTTTATGCAGAATATATTACTAAATTAATTATATTTCCTTAGAAATTTCATTAACAAATATTTTTTTTGATCGTTTAGATTACAAGCTCAATATATATCGGAGGAGTGATTATAGAGCTCAAAGACAAAATCCATACTATCTTAATTAATCTCCTTTGACAATACTATCAAAGATAATTAGAGTCACAAAAACCACATCCACAAAACATACAAACCAAACAAAACAATTGCATATATACCCATTATAGTACAAAAAAAAATATTAAATACTGTTAAATTTACCGTTAAATTTAGCGTCAAATATATTAGCGACGGATTTACCGATAAATATCGGTAGATTCGACAATAAATTTGTCAGATAAAAAATTATTATCGAATTTTGTTTTCGAATGGTAAATTTACTCGTAATAATTAGCGGGTTAAAAAGAAAAATTAGCACGATTATTACCATCGGATTTGGTAATCCAAATTAGTGCAACGCTGGATTTTGGTCATTCGTAAAGCATTACCGTCAGATTTATCCACCAGTAAATCCAATAGTAATCTTGTCCTATATTCGAATCGCGAACCCTCTCCTCCCTTATTTTTGAATCTCTCTCTCTCTCTCTTTCTCTCTCTCTCCCATAAACAACCTTTGGCAGCCTCTCCACCAACGTCGACCATCACCACCAACAACATTCAAAGACTACGTGTAGTGGACTCCTTGCGTCGCATTGGTCACTCTATCAATACTGTTTTCGTCGCTCCCACCATTGATGCCACCGCCACTGCTGTCACCGTTGTAGCTGCTGCTCTGTATGTTGCCAGAGCTACTTCCTTCCTCCCTTTAGGTATATTATCCTTCTCCTCCTTCTTATTATTTTTTATCAATTTATTCAAAAAAAAATCCTAATGACGTCTTACCGTTTGGTCACCACCACCGCCACTTAGTCGTCCGTATTGCCACCATGCCAGAAGTCTTTTGCACCACCACTGTCTCCAAGTAACTCACTAATTAGGTTTGGATAGTTAAACCCTAAATTCTAATTTATTTAACTTTAATTTGTTGTGTATTAGAAAATTTGCAATGAGGATGTTTTTATTAGAGATTTAACTATTTTTCAGATTTAGTGCATGTATTAATTTAGATTTAGAATTTTTAGTTCTATTTTTATTTAGGTTTTTTTTAATTATGTTTTGATGATTTTGCGTTTAAATTTTTGTTTAAAATTTTGATGATTCTGATTTTTAATTTTGTTTTTATGATTTTGTTTCAAATTATGTGATAATTATATAGTTTGATGCAGTTCAAGTGAGAACATTGGCAACATAAAAGTTAAGGAGAAATATGACCTGTTGTTACTCATCCGAATGAATCTGCAAGTGTAAGATTCCCAGGTGTTGTTTGAATTAATTATTTTCTGAGTTAATTAGTTGAGTGTTGTTAATCTTAACTTGTTTATTTTCTGAGTTAATTATTGACTTATTATTTATTGTTGTTAATTTTTTAAATTTATTGTTATCTGAGTTAATTAGTTCATTGTTATTAATTGTCCGAGTTAATTCTAATTTTTTTATTTAAATATTGACTTATTGTTTATTGTTCTTAATTTTTTAAATTTATTTTTATTAAGTTAATTATTTTTTGAGTTAATTAGTGTTGTATTTCTAATTTATTAGTTTAAAAATTATTAAATTTAAATATTTAAAATTATATTAATTTTTTAACAAATTTTAAAAAATTTTAAAATTTAGATTTACTGTCGATTAATATTGCCGATATTTATTAATTTAATTATTAACTAACAATATATTACCGTTAAAAAAAAATTTGACGGTGAACAAGTATTAGTAAAAATTTTTTTGACAATAATTAATGACAAATGAAAATTCCGTTAATAAATAATTACTAACAAAATTTATATTATCAAATTTATTTTGATAGTAATTCTAACGATAAATATATTATCCATGAATTTTTTTAATAAATCTGTGAGTATCCGACAAATTTCTTATAGTATCTCTCTTTTCCCATATTTTCCTATTAAAACAAATCTAAAAGCCCCACCCAAAAATCAATCTCTTGAGCGACTACTTTAAAGATATTTTTTTAAGATTGTCTACTATAAAAGTTTTAACTTTTTTATACTTATTTTATACAATAAATTCTTTAGAAATATATATTTCTTATACTTTATTAAAATTTTTTAATATTTAATATTCCAACAAGTGTCCTACTTATTATTAGTTAAATCTTATCCTAGTAAATGAAAATGCTGAAAGACGAAGGACTATTAAACATAACAATTCCGCTACGTTATCAACAGTATTTCTGTCAATATCTATTAACTCTTATTTATAAGAATATTTAATGGAAGTGTCTTTGTAAATGTATCTAATAAAAATATTTTTTTATAGTTATGTTTAATAGAAGTATTTTTATAGATATATTTTTTGGATATGTCTCTTTACATATGTATTTAAAATATAATAATTAATCATTATTGATAATAAATTGACAGATAATATGTTAGTACCCTATACTTTTTCTAAACATATTTAAAAAAAAATCAAAAGCCTTGTTTTTCTTGATGAGCAATTTCTTTCATTGTTGGGACTTTCTTCGACTTCTTTAGACTAAGAATATGTTGAATACAATATAGTAGATAACGACACGAGAATATATATATATATATATATATATATATATATATATATATATATATAGAGAGAGAGAGAGAGAGAAACATGGTTACCATCATGTATGTTTAACTACACGTCAGCCTTTATTTTTAATATTAATAACAAGCAAATATTCTAATTAAGAAATTTCTGACTAAGAAAAACAAGGCTTTTGATGGTTTTATTAATTTCTTATTCATTTACCATCATATTGAGCTACTAATTAAGAAAGTTAATTTATTAATAAAGGGTTAACTAGTAATAATATTATGGGTAACATAATATTAGTAGCTAATTCTTACAATATGACGGTGTAGTCTTGAAAAAGTTTATGCTAGCGGAGAAAACTCATTAATATATGACGTAAATACAACATAATGTTTAGATAATTTAATTAAGTTAGAAAAAGACAACTTCGAAAGCAGAATCATCACAAATATATATATATATATATATATATATATATATATATATATATATATATATATATATATATCACTTTTGTATACATATATTAAAAGTTTGTGGTATATTTTTTCTTTTGGTATTAAAAATTTGTTCTTTCTTAATATTAATTATTTTAGGAAATTTTATTAATACAAGGTACTATTCTTATATTAATCACTTTAAAACAGAAGCTATTTTTTTTTAACTTTTGGATTATGAAAAGTCATAATCTATATGTTTGGCATTATTTTAAAAAAAACTTTTAAATTCTCCAAAAATTAATTTGTAACTTTTTGAAAAAGTAGAAATATATGACTTCTTACTTTTCGAGAAGTCATTCTACCACTTACTTAAAAAAAATTAATTTTAAAACAAAAAAATTTACTTTTTTTCTTGACTCTATGAAAAATACTGACTCTTCATCACCATTTTCATATAAGGTCTGCTAGAAGCACTGGCCTTCCACCATCATTCTCACGCAATGTTCCAAGTATCACCATTTTTATGTAATGAAACATCTGATGGAAGTATTGATCCTCCACCATATTTTCAGACAATATTACATCTGAACAACTTACTGCATATATTCTTTCTAAATATTTTTTTATCATTTTATCATTATTTTTTATTATTAAATTTGTATTCAAGTGTGGTATGAAATTTTAGTTTTAATTTTATTTTTTTCATATGTAATTTTATAGCTTATTATTATTTTCATAGTTAATTATAACAAGTTCTTGACCTCAATAAAGGAGAAGAGAGTTCTAATAGGAATAAAAATAAAAAATAAAAAACAGCAATAAAATATACATTGACACACATTTTATATTTATTTTTTATTTTCACCTACCATATCATACACAATATTAGTGATTAGGTTATGTAAAATCAACATTCAATATTGAAAAGTATTTGTTATCATCGTTATTTTAATATTCATTCTCTTTTGTAAAAAAAATTTATCTTTTTGAGTTATTTATCCAAACGTTACAACTTTAAAATAAGTATTTTTATAACTAAAAATTCAAACACAAAATAACTTATTTATAAGCTGTTATTAATAAAAGTCCTTATATTTTAAGCTCTTTTTTCAAAAAAATTTATTTAAATTATTTACCCAAACTGGACCTAAGTCTTTTATTATGGGATGGCAACGGTCCACGTTTCAATATTTCAATAGTGTTCTAAAGTATGGTACTACACCGCATAACTAAAATCAAAAGAAAAGAAAGTTGGCGTTTACCACGTGAAAGAAGTCAACACTTTAATAAGATTTAGCGAAAAACTAATCAATGTTAAACATTGTCATAAACACATGATGCATCCATTATTGGAGCCTTCGAATTTGACCATATAAGCTAAGACGGTGGAAATTACGACAACAATGTTACTTACTTGTTTGCCAAGCTTCTAATTAATATAATACAATATCGATCCGCAAACAAACAATAAAAGAATAATATGCTTAACCATGTAGAATCAAAATAAAATTAATACATGTATCTTTGTAAACTTAAAAAAAAAATATATTCGTATATATGTATATGTACAAATGAAATTGAATTTCATGAAACAATTGAAGAATGGAGAACCATAGCTGATGATTAATCAAGAACTAACTTGAATCGTGTCGTCTTTCTGGGAATCTTCACTAGCATTATTAATGGAGGTAGCTACTCCAAACTTGTTATTGGCAAGCATATCAGGGAAGGGGGGTGGTGGTGCAGCATAAGCCCCATGATTGACCTCGGCTGCGCAGCGGCCGCGGCGTCGGCCGGGGACAGTGGAGCATGGGTTTGGTTGGGAGCCTGTCACTGGGCCTCTTGGCAGCATCAATATCTGCAACTTGTTCTTCTGATTAAACAATAATTGCCCATGTCTTAACTTTAAGGGCCTTGATGCATTAATTTGATGCAAACCCAACATTAGAATTGCAACAAACACAAAAGCCTTTTTCATATTGTAGCAAACCATAGTGATTTGTTATTCAAAAGAAGATGAATATGATAGAACCTTAGTATATTTGAGAGCGGACGATGGAATATGGAATATTGAAAAATATGAAATATGACAGTGGCTGATAAAGATATGAATTTAAAGATATATATATAGTTCATATGATTTATAGCTATAAATTAAATGGGTAAGCGGAGATTAGTTCTGTATCATTTTGACTAAAATCTCCGCGGTTTGCAGTTTCCGAGTAACGACGCAAAAAAGAAAAAAGTCAAAATAAAAAAATATGTGCATGAGACAGAAATTTCTTTGGAAAATACGAATAGCATTCACATGAAGTTGTTTATACGTTATGACAGGTGGAATTGAATGAGTCTACTACTATGTTCTGACAAGGAATATTTTTCTTGCTCAATTACACATCCCCCCCAAAGCTTTGCGTATGTGTCGTGTTATTTCTTCTTGTGTGAGTAACACTATGCTTCATGCTTTTCCTTGCTTGAATTATTCAACGCCTCTATATCAACGACGACTTTGTCAAATTGTCAATGAACATGGCTAGCAGCCTAGCTCGGTTAGTAGAATTAAACATTGGGCTTGGGCCTAGTTTTGAACTCAAGATCGTTTGTGTCTAAAATAACTATATGAAAAAAAAAAGTGATTTAATAACTTTATTATTATTTATTTAATTTTCATAAAAAAAGAATTGTTTTAATAAAAGCATATTGTAAAAAAGAGTTCAAAATTTTGACTGTTTTATAAAGTAGAAATTTTAGGTGAACAACATTTTTCTTTTACATTATATTCATCTCATTTTCGAGCAAATATTAGCCTTTTTTTTTTCTCTCAAGCATACCTGAAATAAATTATTAAGGTAGCGTTTGGTAGAGAGACAAAGACTGAAAGACTGAGACTGAGAGACAAAGACTAAAAGACAGAGACCGAAATAAATTTCAGTATTCTGTTTGGTGCAAAGTGAGAGACAGAAATTGAAATAAGAATAAAACTCTAATTTAATTTGCAAAAAGGATAAAATTGGAATTAATTAATTGAAATGAGGGTATTTTAGGTATAAAATGTTATTAAAATTTCAGTCTTCGTCTCTAAAAATTTCAGTCCCTTGTGTCCCTACTTTTTGGAGGTACTGAAATACTGAAGTTTTAGAGATAGAGACAGAAATTTTAGTACCAGTCTCTGAGCCAACAAACATGATACTGTGTCTCAGTCTCCCAGTCTCTGTCCCAGTACCTCAAAACAAACGCTACCTAAGTGATTTGGATTTAGTAAAAGATGATGGGGGTGGCAATGAGGGTGTTGAAGAGACCCTCACGTTAGCTTTGAAATGATGGCAGCAAGAGTTTTAAGTAGATTTCAATAAATTGGAATTGAAAAATACCTAGTTTGATTGGGTATTTATAAAGGAGAATGATGATTTGTTATTCATCACTCGTGAATCTTACATGTATGAGTAGTGGGTGGTTTCTTCCCTTATTATTGAGGAAGTTATTTCAAGGTGGTTAATGATCTGTAACTAATACTTGGTGTAGTGGAGAGAATAGTGACTTGTTTTCTAAGTTGGGCCAGGCACGAGTTGTGGTACCCGTGCTATGACCTCGACAAATCCTCCAACTCATGATGCTGCTCACTCACCCAATGCTTACTATCTTTCTCTTTTCTTTTGTTCTTTTTTTGTAAATTTGGATGCCAGAGTTGCGGCTTTGTTGGGTCTCTATTTTATTAAGTATACATGTTTTTTATTTGCTATGTTATCGATCACAAATTTTTCTAGGTTATTTACTTTGTTGATAATTTTTCTATTCTCTTTTATGAACTAATTAAGTTATTCTTACAATTTGAATTTCAGTTTGTATTGTTTATGTAACTCGAAAAGCTCTCTCTCTCCAATTGTCGCTTCATAGTATCACCCATTGAGATCGGTCACAATTTTTGCATTTTATCAAGCTTGAGTTAGAACGACAAGTCAAACAAGATAAATGAAATAAATAACTTGTTTTTTCTTGATGATAAGAAATTGCAAAATAAGTACTAGTTGCTACTAAGAGCTTTTACAAGTTGACTCCTAGTTCTTGCTTTGATATCATATTAAAACCCCTTTCAATAAAACTCAATGGAAAGAACCATGAAGTTAGAAATAAAAGTACACCAAAAAATAAGATTCACTATCTAACTATAATATCTCTTCAAATTGTAGGCGTGCCACGACCTAAGTAGCTATTTTTCAAACAAGTCAATCACTTTGTAGTATCCTTTTCCTAGGACGTAGATGAATTTGTAAAGGCACTTCTAATTCACAGCTAGCTTTCCTTTGCCTCGCTTAGGTGCCCTAATGTCATTTCTAATTAGGACAATGTCATTGCTTATGAAACTCCTTTTATGACTTTTTTTGTATCTTATGACCATTCTTTGCTTCAAAGCTTTTTCTTAAAGTCAAAATTTTTTTCGTATCTCGAGTAGGAGGTCAATTTCTGCTTTGTGACTTTGGCCTAATTTACTTCTACATAAGTAAAAAAAGTGACTCTAATATTATAGATTGGAGAGTTTTTTTATATGCCCATAATATTTGTGGAAGTTTTTCTGCCCATGCACCTTTTACTTCGTCTAATCTTTTCTTTAGTTCAGATAGCATGACTTTATTTGCGGTCTCGACTTGTCCATTGGCATGTGAGTGTTCTACTGAAGTGAACTAGTGCTTGATCCTCAACCTGGGCACCAAACTCTTGAAAGCCAAGTCAGTAAATTAGGTTCCAATATCAGTAGTAATAAAAAAATAAACCCTAAACCAGGTTACTATATTCTTGTAGAGGAACTTTTATCTTCTCTAAGCTTTGATAGATGCTATAGATTCTACCTCAATCCATATACTAAAATAGTCGATTCTCACAATGAGGTATTTCACCTGTTTGAGGGCTTATGAAAATAGTCTAAGTAGGTCCAGTCTCCACTTTGAAAAAGGCTATGGTGAGGTGATACTAATAAGTTCTTCTGGTGGTTCAATGTGAAAATTCCTATGCAACTGACATAGTGAGCATCTCTTGACAAAGTCGGTAGCATCTATTTATAAGATCAACTAGTAGAATCCAGCTCAGAGCATCTTGCCCTTAGATAATTTGTATAGATGCTAGTGTGGATTTCATCTAATACTTCTTCTATTCTTGAGGTTGGAATGCTCCTAATTAGAGGGGTTGATACTTCTCTTTTGTACAAGACATTTCGGGTGAAGGTATAGTGTTATGCTTCCTTTACTAATCTCTTTGCTTCTTTTTCGTCTTGAGGTAGGATGTCAAATTTGGGATATTCGATTCCATCCAAGGTTTGTTCCTGACATAGGAAGTACTTATTTGCTATTAGACTTTTTTGCATGCTCACGTACGCGACTCCTCCTTTTTCTCAAAAAGCTGCTAAGTCATAAAACCAGTTTTTTACACCAAGCTTCCGACGTTCATAACTTCCTCTACAAAACTCCAATTTTCACAAACTTTACACCATTTTAAAGCTCTTGAAATTATCTTTAATTTGAAATAAATTTCATTCAAATCCAAAATCTGAGGCTCACGTTATAGACCACCGAAGTTCGTTAAAAATCTATTTTTACCAAAAGAGTTCAAAACCTCTATTTTCCAAACTCTCAATTTTAAAACCAAGGTTCAAACTCCAAAACAACACCAACTGCATCTAAACCACATTCCTACACTTTCCATCCCTTCCACAATATATAACATACCATTTTATAAATTTCATTCCAGATAGGCCAGGATCAGAACAACACAATCATTATTCTTCAATATATCATCATCATCATAACTCATAATCATCTTAAGTCATCACCATCATCAATAATCATCATATTTTCATAATAACTTAACACTTTTTCATTTTATACATACACCACATATACTCAATCACACCAACCAATTCATTTAACAATTTCCAACAAAATCACAAATCCTCAGGCATTCATATAATTCATCTTATCCTACGGTCAACTAGCATAAGTTTTTATGTGACATTAAATATTAATTACGAGAAACCAAAATCATACATTGGTCGATTCCTCGTTAAAGCCCAAGACACTTCAATTCAAGCCTCCAAGGTCCACTTAACAAGCTTCCAATGTTTCCAAATTAACTCAATCAATCCACAATCACCGCGACTTGGTTCCAATTCACCAATTTGTCTCCAACCAACATAATATTCATCCTAATTTCATGCAAGGTCATATGCGACCAGTAAATTCAATACCCAACATCATAAAATTGAAGAAACCAAAAGCGTTACAAGCTCCTTACTTTGCACATTAGAAAATTGGGGTGAAACCCACTTATAATCCATGCAAGAGTACCCCTAAACCATCAAAATAACAAAATCTCTCAATACCAAAACACAAATCATAAAATAGAAAAGGGGATGACTGGGCATGAAATATGAATTTTCTTACCAAATGGTTGGGTGGGTTTTGTAGAAAATTCTGAGACGAACGCATGGCCGCTGATAGCTCGTCAATCGGAGCTCTGAATTGAAAGTAACGGAGGATTAAAGATTGGAAGTTGAGAAATGGTTAGGGTTTATGCTTCTCCCTCCATAACTCAGAGTGAAATTAAGTAATAAGGGCAAGGAGTGGCTGATTTCCCTTTATATATGTTGGGCCTTAGGCCTAATATAGGCCCGGTCCAACCGGTTCAGCCCGTTGGCCTAATTTTTTGCCAAATCCTTTAAAATTGGCGTCAAAATTCATATTTTAATTATTTCTATCTCATTAAACTATAAAATTTAAATTTCTAATTTCTTTAAATAATAATTAATTTATTGGTTAATTAGTTACTGATTATCCGGAGTTTACACAATGCAGTTAAGATTTTGTTACCAATTTCACATTTATCTCTGATCAGTGTGTTGGACCTAGCAGCACCATCCGCTGTCATGGTGAAAACTTGACCTCGCTACTAAGATCTCCCAGCATCCTGGTTCTTCTTCTCTAGACAAGTCCATGACATATGCTTGCTGGTGCACGAATCCCCACACTTTTGTACAGCTATAGCAGCAAGTGCACTAGATCGTCCAAATAATACCTGAGTGAGTCAGGGTCGATCCAACAAGGATTGTGGTTTGAAGCAAGCTATGGTTATCTTGCAGATCTTAGTAAGACAAATCAAGAATTAGGGGAAACTATTCTTAATTTGTATTTGTGAATTAGAATGGAAACAGAAATAGGAATAAGGTTAAGGATTGGAGTTGCTTTGTCTTTTTGAATTAACTCTGGCATTACTGTCTTCTTTGCTTGTGAATGATCTTTTCAATGGTAGGTTGTATGTGATCAATGCCTTTATTGAGAGGTCATCAATACTCCTTTGGATCTGAACCCTAGGTTTAGTGTGGATCCCGTTTGCTTGAGGGCGAAGCTCGTACAGTCCATTCTCCTTAATGATCCTACTCAAGGCACCATAGACATGGTCAGATCTTCCGGATCAGAGAATGATGTATCTTTGGGTTATAGCCTCTAGTACAGAGACCCTAATCTTCCCAAAAATTGGCTAAACTGGTGTCTTGAGAAGTCCCCAACGAAGTCATGGATTAGCCGTCAGAGAGATGTATCATCAAGTTAGCGGTCGATGCTTTTCACTGAAGTATTCACATGAACCCAAGTAGACACAGGTGTTTGTCAAGCACATTTGTCTTAGTATGATGAATAGAGCTAATTGTCACTGATCATCCTATTCACCATGTTGAAGAACGAGTATATATCTTAGAATTAATCTAACACGGATCGAAGAGAAACAGTAATACTTTTATTAATTCATAGGACTCAGCAGGGCTCCTTCCCTCAACCTAGGAGGTTTAGAAACTTATATCGAAAGGAAAATACAATGGTAAAAATGTGTAAAGTCTGTAAAAAGCTTCTGCGGTCTGAATAACATAAATCTAATCCCTTAAATACTAAACAAATAACTAGTAAGGGTGAAATAGTCTTTTTAGTGCTAAAATTCACTTCTGGGGCTAGGGCTGGCAAACGGGCCTAAATCCACCGGCCAACCTACCTAACCCGCCAAAAAAGGCGGGCTGGTTGGAAAATTGGGACCGCCAAATAGCAGAAGCCCGCCAAACCCGCATTGCTTAAACCGCGGGCTTTGGCGGGGCCGGACAGGCTTTCCCTCGGGCTTAGTTTTTTTTAGTGAGGGGGTATTTTTGCAATTTTTTTGCCAAAACTTAACTTCTCCCAACCTAACTTACAAGAGTATGAAGATAAAAATTGGGTGTTTTGGATTATGTTTATGTTACTTTGAAGATAATATTTATAATTATGTTTTGGATTATGTTTATTTTGTTTTGGAGAGAATATTTATACTTATGTTTTGGATGAAAACTTGGTTTATAATTATGTTTATTAGATATTTTATAATTTCAAAGACTTTAATGTTTGTGAATATAAAAAATATAATTTTTATGCCTTTAGAAATTATAAATTTATTAATATGGTTATGAAATTATATATATTATTTAGTAGTTAATAGTAAAAAAAATAAGGAGTTTTGGCGGGCTTAGCCTGCCAGCCCGCCAACCCGCAGTTAGGCGGGGCGGGGCGGGCTTCCCCACTTGCCACTTAGTGAGTGTTTGGGCTGAGCTTTGATGAGATCCACGTGCTATGAGGCCTCTCGAGCGTTGAACGCTGGCTAAGGGGTCCTTTCTGTATGTTTGGACGCTGGTTTATGCTTTGTGGGCGCTGGATGCCTGGAAGGGGCCAGGAGGCTGGCGTTGGACACCAGTTTTGGGCCTTCTAATCAGAAGCAAGGTATAGACTATTATACATTGCTAGAAAACTCTGGAAGTCAGCTTTCCATAGTTGTTGAGAACGCTTCATTTAAACTTCTGGAGCTCCAGAAAAGCTCTTCCAAGTGCAAGGAGGTTAGATCCGGACAGCATCTGCAGTGCTTGCTCTGTCTCTGAATCTGACTTTTGCTCCAGCTTCTCAATTTTAGCCAGAAATTACCTAAAATTGCTCAAAAGCACAAAACCTCATAGTAGAATACAAAAATATGCATTTAACACTAAAACCTATAAAAACTTGATAAAAACTAGACAAAACATACTAAAAACTATATGAAAATGATGTCAAAAAGTGTATAAAATATCCGCTCATCACAACACCAAACTTAAACTGTTGCTTGTCCCCAAGCAACTAAAAACATAGCAGGATAAAAAAAAGAAAATTAAGATACAATAAATTTCAAAGTTTCTAATGAAGCTTAGTTTCAATTAGATGAGTGGGACTTAGTAGCTTTTTACTTCTAAATAGTTTTGGTATCTCACTATCCATTGAAACTTAGAATGGTTGGCATCTTTTGGAACTTAGAATCCAGATGAAATTATTGATTCTTCTAGTTCAACTCTTTTTTTATTCTTGAACACATCTTTCAGAGTATTAGCCGTGACCCTAAATACTTTGTTTTCCAGTATTACCGCTGGATACATTCATGCAACAGACACATTACCTGGGTGAACCCTTTTGGATTTTGATTTAGCTTTGCTAGAATCCTCAGATAGAGGTGTCCAGAGTTCTTAAGCATACTCTTTTTGCTTTGGATCGCGACTTTAACCGCTCAGTCTCAAGCTTTTCACTTGACACCTTGACACCACAAGCACATGGTTAGGGACAGCTTGGTTGAGCCGCTTAGGTCAGAATTTTATTCCTTTAGGCCCTCCTATCCACTGATGCTCAAAGCCTTGGATCCTTTTAGCCTTGCCTTTTGGTTTAAAAGATTACTGACTTTTTTAATATGCCCTCATTTTCCTGTATTTTTGGGCAGTAATGGATTTTTCTTTTTATTTATTTATTTATTATTTTTTTTGTCATTTTTTCTTTCTTTTTTTTGCATGCATATAATTTCTTTTCTTTTGCAACATGCTTTTTCTTTTTGCTGCTTTTTCTTGCTTCAGGAATCAATTTTTGGATTTTTTAGATTATCAATAATGCTTTTCCTTTTCCTTTATTCTTTCAAGAGCCAACATTGTAAAACTCCAACTTCAAATATGCATTGTTCATTCATACATTCAGAAAATAAAAGCAATGCCATCACATCAACATAATTAAACTATTCTTATTATAAACTTGAAATTTATGTATCTCTCAATTCTTTTCAAATAAAATTTTCTTTTAAGTAAGGTGAGAGATATATGGACTATTTTACATCTTTAAGACATCAATGCAAATGATCATGCAACAAGAATAAGAGAATAATCAAAACATAATAGAAAATAGAAAATAATAAAAGGGAAAGGGAGTAAAAGAAAACGCATCCACCTTTAATGGTGGCGACTAGTGCTCCTCCTTGAGGATCCAATGTGATGCTTGATCTCTTCAATGTCACTCCTTTGCCTTTGTTGTTCTTCCCTCATAGCCCTTTGGTCTTCCCTTGTGGCTCTTTGATCTTCTCTTATTTCATTGAGGGTGATGGAGTGCTCTTGATGCTATGCCCTCAATTTTTCAATGTTAGTGCTTAGTTCTCCAAGAGAAGTTTGCCATTGATCCCAATAGCTTTGAGGAGGAAAATAAATCCCTTGAGGCATCTCAGGGATCTCATGCTGAGGTGGCTGTACAGGCTTTTGTGCATGCTCTCTAGTTTGCTCCATCCTCTTCTTAGTGATGGGCTTGTCCTCCCTAATGGAGATATCTCCTTCTATGACAATTTTGGCTGAATTGCATAGATGACAGATGAGGTGTGGGAATGCCAACCTTGCATTGGTGGAAGGCTTCTCAACTATCTTGTACATTTCTTGAGGAATCACTTCATGTACTTCCACCTTACTTCCAATCATGATACAATGGATCATGATGGCTCTATCAACAGTCACTTCTGACCGGTTGCTAGTGGCGATGATGGAATGTTGGATGAATTCCATCCATCCTCTAGCTATGGGCTTTAGGTCAAGCTTTCTCAGTTGAATGGGCTTGCCTTGGGAATTCCTTTTTCACTGTGTTCCTTCCACACAGATGTCTGAGAGCACTTGATCCAGTCTTTGATCAAAGTTGACTCTCCTAGTGTAAGGATGTGGGTCTCCTTGCATTAGAGTCAAGTTGAATGCCATCCTCACACTTTCTGGGCAGAAAGCTAAGATTCTCCCTCAGACCATGGTGCTCCAATTCCTTGGATTTGGGTTCACACTAGTGTCATGGTTTTTAGTAACCCATGCATTAGCATAGAACTCTTGTACCATTAGAATCCCAACATCTTGAATGGGATTGGTTAGGACTTTCCAACCTCTTCTCTGGATCGCTCTTCGTATTTTCGGATACTCATTCTTCTTGAGCTTGAAAGGGACCTCAGGGATCACTTGCTTCTCTACCACTATTTCATAGAAGCGGTCCTGGTGAGCTTTGGTGATGAATCTCTTCATCTTCCAAGATTCAGAAGTGGCGGCTACTGCCCTTTCTTTTCTCTTTCTAGAGGGTTCTCCAACCTTGGGTGCTATGAATGGTAATGGAAAGAAAAAATCTATGCTTTTCCAACACCAAACTTAAAACTTTGCTCATCCTCGAGCAAAAATAAAGAAAAGAGAAGAAGGGGGTAGAAGAAGAGGAAAATAGAGAAAGATAGAGG
Source organism: Arachis hypogaea (assembly GCF_003086295.3). Taxonomy (NCBI): domain Eukaryota; kingdom Viridiplantae; phylum Streptophyta; class Magnoliopsida; order Fabales; family Fabaceae; genus Arachis; species Arachis hypogaea. The sequence goes on along the minus strand of NC_092044.1, from coordinate 66,069,832 downwards.
GAGAGATGGCTCTCGGCCAAGTGGTGTGTTATGTGGTGTATGAGAGGTATGTGTATGAAAGGTTATGAAGAGGTGTCTATATAGGACTGGGGAAGGGGTAGGTTTGGCCATGGGTGGGGAATTGGGTGGGAAATTTGATTTTGAATTGGGTGGGGTTGGTGGGAGTTATGATGGTTTTGGGGAAGTAAAATGGATGTGACTGGGCTAGGGTTTATAGGAAAGTGTGTATGAGGAAGTGTGAAAGTAGGTATGAAGTAAATGGGGTAGGTGAAAGATGTTGTAGGACCCATGAGTCCTGAGAGGCTAGGGAATCCATATTTCCTGCTTCTCTGTATTGACGTTTGAACGCCCAGGGGATGCTCCTTGGCTGGCGTTCAACGCCAGCAATGATGCCCATTAGGGGCATTGGACGCCCAGCCAGAGCTCCCTGGCTGGCGTTCAACTTTAATAACACTCCATTCAGAGTGTTTTGTTTTTACTACTATGAATTCTATCTCTGTTCTGACTGCTGCATATGATCATGACTCTAAAAATAATAGAAAGAAAATAAAACAAAATAAAACCAAATAAAAATAATTAATTAAGGTTGGGTTGCCTCCCAACAAGTGCTTCTTTAACGTAATTAGCTTGTCAGTCAGCTCGTTACGGAGGTGAGTATGGGCTAAGATTTTTGCCCTTTACAGTGAACTTTCTTCCTGTCTTCTCAGGAATGAGCTCCACATGCTCTAAAGATAGGATACGACTCATTGTATGTGGTAAGACTAGCTTCTTGGTGAAGACAACTCTCATACCAAGTGAGAGGCCTTCAGTTAGGACTTTCTTATCCCTCTAGCCTTTAGGTACTTTCTTCTTAGTACCTTTGTGCTTAAAGCTTGTTGATGGCTGTTCAACACCAAACTCAGAATTGATATCTGGGAACTCTGTAAAGCTCTGCACAGAAAGAGAGGGTTCGAACACTAGGTGTTGCACAGTTTTTTCTCTTTTAGTTGAGGTAGAATTGGGATGAAACATCTTGAACAAGATGTGGTCCTTCCCTAGTTGTAGAGTTATTTCTCCCTTAGCCACATCAATGATAGCATTGGCAGTGGCTAGGAAAAGTCTTCCAAGGATGACAAAGTCATCCTCAACCTCTCCTATGTCCAAGACTATGAAGTTTGCACGGATGTAGTGGTTTTCAACTTTTACCAAGACATCCTCTACTAAGCTGTATGGCTTCTTCATTGTCTTGCCTGCCATCTCTAATGAGATGTTTACAGCTTGTACCTCAAGGATTCCCAGCTTCTTCATTACAAAGAGTGGCATGAGGTTGATGCTTGACCCTAGGTCACACAAAGCCTTGTCAAAGGTCATGGTGCCTATAGTGCAAATCAGGAAGCGTCCAGGATCTGGAATCTTTTGAGGTAGCCTCTACTGAACCAAAGCATGGAGTTCTTTGGTAAGTAGTGGAGGTTCTTCCTCCAAAGGCTTTGTACCAAATAACATGGCATTTAGCTTCATAAGAGCTCCTAGGTATCGAATAACTTGCTCTTCCCTAGTGTCTTCATCCTCATCAGAGGATGAGCATTCATCAGAACTCATGCACTGCAGAAGTGTATTCAAAGGAACCTCTATGGTTTTTACATGAGCATGGGCATCCTTTAGTTCTGGGATAGAGGTTTTATGAGTGGGCATTAAGCACTCAAAGGGTATGCTTTTGCTGGCGTTCAATGCAAGATCTGTTAGGTCTTTGGGCATTGAACGCCCTTGCTGTGCACCCTTACTGGCGTTATACACCAGTTCCCTTATCATTTTAGGTGTTGGACGCCCAGCAGGGATGTCCTTGCTGGCGTTTAATGCCAGCTTCCCTAGGTGTGTAGGCGTTGAACGCCCAGTGAGGGGTTCCTCACTGGCGTTCAGCGCCAGAGTGGTTGCATGTTTGGGCGTTGAATGCCTAGCCAATGCTCCCTGGCTGGTGTTCAATGCCAGCTCTGTTGCCAGAATGGGCGTTGAACGCCTAGTGAGGGGTTCCTCACTGGCGTTCTACGCCAGGCTTGCTGCCATTGTGGGTGTTGAATGCCCAGTGATATGTCCTTTACTGGCATTCAACGCCACACCATTCTCTCCAAATTCTGCCCCTACCTCCATGGTTATGGCCTTGCACTCTTCTCTTGGATTCACCTCAGTGTTACTAGGAAGAGTGTTTGGAGGAGTCTTAAGGATCATCTTGCTCAATTGACCAACTTGTGCCTCCATGTTTCTAATGGAGGACCTTGTTTCATTCATGAAACTATGAGTGGTCTTAGAGAGGTTGGAAACCAGATTGACTAAGTCAGAAAGGATCTGCTTAGAGGTTTCCATATTCACTTGAGAAGATGGGAATGGTGGTTGATGATTGGAATATTGATGGTATAGAATTTCACAAATGAAATCTCGTTGCAAGTATAGTTTCTAAACCAACAACAATTCTTTCATACAAAAATTTAGTTGTCACAAGTAACAAACCCCCAAAAATAATAACGAAGTATTCAAACCTCAGGTCGTTCTCCCTAGAAATTGCAATAAAGTACTCTTGTTATTGGCTATGAGTTGTATATTTTGGAGTTTTGGATAAGAGACAAGAAAAGTAAATTGCAAAAGAAATAAACTAATAACTAGAAAAGCTCTTGGCAAGGTATGAAAACTAGAAGTCGTATCCTAGCTATCCTTATCAATTGTGATAATAATTGTTCCTTGCTTCACTTAGTTAATCTCTAACTATGAAGGAAAGTCAAGTGAAGATAGTCAATTTGGATTCACAAGTCCTAGTCAAATCCTAAGGAAAGACTAGCTTTAGTGACATGCAAATTGACTAGCAATTTCCAATTATCAATCAACAAGAGAGTTTGATAACTCAAGAGTCACCAATCACTCAACCAAAGACAAGAGAAACAAGATCTAACTCATAACTAAAAGAAGCATTTTATCAAACACATAAAAGGCAATAAAGGTAAACAACATGAATTGCAAGAATCAAAGAGAGATCTAACTACAAAGGCAATAGATCCATAATAGAAAACCAAATCAAACATGAAAAGACATGGAAATCATAAATTGCATTGAAAGAGCAATAGAGATCTACATGAGAATTCATAAAGTAAAAGGAAAATTAAAGCAAAAGAAGAAGTAGATCTAGATCTAAGAAATGAACCTGAACCTAATCCTAATTCTAGAGAGAAGAGAAAGCTTCTCTTTCTAGAAACTAACTTTTCCTCCAAAACTAAACTAGACTAAACTAATGTGATGGATGATTCGAATGTGTTGACTCTCCCTTGAATTTTGCCTTAAATAGCCTCAGAAATGAGTTGGATATGGGCTTGGAAAGCCCAAAATTTGCCCCCAGCGTTTTGCCTTTAACTGAGTCACGTGCGAGCATCAATGTGTATGCACCATGTACGTGTACACGTCGCTTGGCAATTTCCTATCCACGTGTACACGTCGCCATGCGACTCTACAATCCACGCGTGCATGTCTGCTGCGCATGCGCGTCGATCTTAGCATCCCAAATCCTTGTTTCTTCATGAGTTCTCCACTTGCATGCTTTTCCTCTTCACCCCTTTGATCCATTCCTAGCCTTTCCAATCCGAATTCAGTAACAAACATATCAAGGCATCTAGTGGAATCAAAGGTGAATTAAATTTAGCTAATTAAAGGTTCAAAAAGCATGTTTTCACACTTAAGCGCAAATTAAAGAAAAATCACAAATCCATGCTATTTCATTGAATAAATGTGGGTAAAATGGGGTTTTTGATGAATGGGATTTTTGACGGTATAGAATTTCACAAATGAAATCTCGTTGCAAATATAGTTTCTAAACCAACAATAATCCTTCCATACAAAAATTTGTTTGTCATAAGTAACAAACCCCTAATAAATCTAATAACCGAAGTATTTAAACCTTGGGTCGTTCTCCCTAGGAATTGCAATAAAGTGTTCTTGCTATTGGTTAGAGGTATGTTTTGGGGTTTTTGGAATAAGAGACAAGAATTGTAAATTGCAAAGGAAATAAACAAATAACTATGAAAGCTCTTGGCAAGGTATGAGAACTAAAAGTCCTATCCTAGTTATCCTTATCAATTGTGATGAGAATTGTTCATTACTCCCACTTAGTTAACCTCTAACCATGGAGGAAAGTCAAGTGGATGAATTAACTTCATTCCACAAGTCCTAGCCAACTCCTAAGGAAAGACTAGCTTTAGTGGCATTCAAGTCAATTAGCAATCTCTAATTATCAATCAATAAGAGAGTTTGATAACTCAAGTATCACTAATTACTCTACCTAGGGCAAGAGGAACAAAACCTAACTCATAACTAAAAGAGGCATTTCAACAAACACATAGAAGGCAATAAAGGTAAACAATATGAAACAACATGAATTGTAAGAATTAAAGAGAGATCTAACTACAAGGCAAGAGATCCACAATAGAAAACCAAATCAAATATGAAAAGTCATGGAATTCATAAATTGCATTGAAAGAGAAATAGAGATCTACATAAGAATTCATAAAGCAAAAGGAGAATTAAAGCAAGAGAGGAAGTAGATCTAGATCTAAGAAATTACTTAAACCTAATCCTAATTCTAGAGAAAAGAGAGAGCTTCTCTCTCTAAAAACTAACTCTAACTACTTCTCTAACTAAACTATGTCCTAATGTGTGAAGTGATTCTAATGTGTTGACTCTCCCCTAAATTCTGCCTTAAATAGCCTAAAAAATGAGTTGGATCTGGGCCTGGGAAACTCAGAATTTGCCCCCAGCATTTTTCCTTTAAGTGAATCACGTGCGAGCATCAACGCGTACGCGGCATGTACGCGTACGCGTCCCTGGAGTTTCGCGTTCCACGCGTATGCGTCTAGTGCGCGCGCGCGTCCATGGGCACATCCCAAATCCTTATTTCTTCATGAGTTCTCCACTTGCATGCTTTTCCTCTCCATCTCTTTGATCCATTCCTAGCCTTTTCAATCTGAATTCACTAACAAACATATCAAGGCATCTAGTAAAAACAAAGGTGAATCAAAATTAGCTAATTAAAGGTTTGAAAAGCATGTTTTCACACTTAAGCACAATTTAAAAGACAATTATGAAACCATGCTATTTCCTTGGACAAATGTAGGTAAAAGGTCATAAAATCCTCCAAATTAAGCACAAGATAAACCCTAAAAATGGGGTTTATCAGTGGTCTGTTGTTGAACCTATTCTGGTTCCTTCCACCTTGATTGTTATTGAAACCTTGCTGAGGTTTCAATTGATCCCTCCATGAGAGGTTAGGATGATTCCTCCATGAAGGATTGTAGATGTTTCCATAGGGTTCTCCCATGTAATTCACCTCCTCCATGGTGGGTTGATCAGGATCATAAGCTTCTATATCAGAAGAAGCTTAGCTTCCTGAGTATTGCCAGCTGCAGTTTGCATTCCAGTCAAATGCTGAGAGATCATATTAACTTGTTGGGTCAAGATCTTATCCTGAGCCAATACGGCATTCAGAGTTTTAACTTTATGAACTCCTTTCTTCTGAAGGATCCCATGGTTTATAGGATTTCTTTGAGAAGTATACATGAATTGGTTGTTTGCAACCATCTCAATGAGTTCTCTTGCTTCTGCAGGTGTTTTCTTCAAGTGGAGTGATCCACCTGTAGAGCTGTCCAATGAAATTTCGGACATCTCAAATAGACCATCATAGAACACGCTTATGATAGACCATTCTGAAAGCATGTTAGGAGGACAACTCCAGATCAGTTGCTTGTATCTTTCCCAAGCTTCATAGAGGGAATCACCTTTTCTTTGTCTGAAGGTTTGAAATTTCACTCTAATCTTGCTCATCCTCTGAGGGGGAAATAATTTAGCCAGAAAAGCATTAACCAACTTTTCCCAAGAGTCTAGGCTCTCTTTTGGTTGAGAATCCAACCATATCTTAGCTCTGTCTCTTACAGCAAAGGGAAAGAGCATAAGCTTGTAGACTTCAAGATTTACTCCACTAGTCTTTACAATATCACAGATCTGTAAGAACTCAGCCAAGAACTGATGTGGATCTTCCATTGCAAGTACATGAAACTTACAGTTCTATTGCAAAAGAGAGACTAACTGAGGCTTAAGCTCAAAATTATTAGCTCCAATGGTAGGTACAAATATGCTTCTGCCATAAAAGTCAGAGGTAGGCATGGTGAAGTCACCAAGAACCTTTCTGGCATCATCCTCAGGTTCGGCCATGTCTCCTATTTCTTGTTCAAAATTTTTTGAAAGATTTTTTTGGAGTGTTGTGCTCTGGCTTGTTGTAAGCTTTTCTTCAGAGTCCTTTCAACTTTAGGATCAAGATCAAAGAGGAGTTCTTTATCCCTGTTCTTGGTCATAAACTAGAAGAGAAGAAAAGAAAGAAAGGAAGAAAGCTTTTTGTGTCAATTGGCAAAGAGCTCCGAGTGAGATGTGACTAAGAAGAGAAAGAAGAAAAAAAGAAAAGTGAAGATAGAAGAGAAAAGGGGAGTAGAATTCGAATAAATAGAAGTAGAGATGAGAAGAATTAGAAATAGAAAAGATAAATAAGAATTAAAATATTTTTGTTTTTATTTTATTTGTTAATTAATTTTCAAAAATTAAGTTAATAACTTAAAAATATTTAAAATTATGTTAAATTTTCAAAAATAGGAGAGAGGAAGAGAGTTTTCGAAAATTGAGAGAGGAGAGTTAGTTAGGAAGTTTTGAAAAAGAAGAGAGAAAAGATCAGTAATTAATTAAGAAAAGATTTAAATTTTAAAAATAAGATAAGAGATAAGATAAGAAAAGATTTGAAATTAAAATTTGAAATTAAAAAAAAAGATAAGAAAAGATAATATTAGAAATTAAAAAGATTTGAAAAAGATATGATTTTAAAATTTGAAGTTAGAAAGGATAAGATAAGAAATTGAAAAGAGATAAGATTTTTGAAAAAGATATGATCTTTAATTTTGAAAAGATTTGATTTTCAAAAATTGAAAACTAAGATAAGATAAAAAGAATTTTAAAATTGAAATCTGAAATTTTATTTAAAAATTTCGAAAACTAAGTTAAAATAAAAATAGAAAAGATATTTTTTATTTTTGAATTTAATGATGAAAGAGAAAAACAAGTAAAAGACACAAAACTTAAAATTTTTAGATCTAATGCTCCGAGTTTTCAAAAATTTGAGGAAAAAACACAATGGGACACCAAACTTAAAAATTTTAAGATCAAAACACAAGAAAACTTTGAAGATTGACAAGAACACTAAGAACAAGCCTCAAGAAACTCAAAGAACACAAGAACATATAAAGGACACCAAACTTAAAATTTTTGGAAAACTAAACACAATTTTTGAAAAACAAAAAGAGAAACACAAGAAAATACCAAACTTAAAGATTTGACACAGGATTTAAACAAAGAAACTATTGTTGAATTTTTTTGAAAGAAAGACTCAAAGGGAACAAAAATTTAACCAAGAACAAACATAAAAGACTCAAATTAAGAACAAAGATTAAACACAAAAAAGAAAAATATTTTTGAAACAGTTTTTAAACTTTTTGAAAAATAGAGAAGAAGAAAATAAAAATAAAAGACTCAACAAAATAAAAATTACCTGATCTAGGGAGCAAGACAATCCATCAGTTTGTCCAAACTCGAACAATCCCCGGCAATGGCGCCAAAAACTTGGTGAACGAATCCCCACACTTTCATACATCTGTACCAGCAAGTGCATTGAGTCGTCCAATAAATACTTGAGTGAGTCAGGGTCGATCCCACGACAATTGTGGTTTGAAGCAACCTATGGTTATCTTGTAGGTCTTAGTCAGGCATTTCAAGAATTAGGGGAAACTATTCTTAATTTGTATTTGTGAATTCGAATGGAATCAGTAATAGGAATAAGGTTACGGATTGGAGTTGCTTTGCCTTTCTGAATTAACTCTGGCATTACTGTCTTCTTTGCTTGTGAATGAATGCCTTTATTGAGAGGTTGTCAATACTCCTCTGGATCTGAGCCCCGGGGTTAGTGTGGATCCAGTCTGCTTGAGGGTGAAGCTTGTACAGTCCATTCTCCTTAATGATCCTACTTAAAGCACCACAAACAAGGTCGAATCTTCCGGATCAAAGAATGCTGTAACTTTGGATTCTAGCCTCACCATAGAGACCCTAATCTTCGCGGAAATCGGCTGAACTAGTGTCTCGAGAAGTCCCCAAACAAGTCGTGGATTAGCCGTGTGAGAGATGTATAATCAAGCTGGCGGTTTGATGCTTTCCACTGAAGTATTCACATGAACCCAAGTAGACACGGGTGTTTGTCAGGCACATTTATCTTAGTATGATGAACATAGCTGGTTGTCACTGATCATCCTATTCACCATGTTGAAAAACGAGTATACATATTATAATTAATCAAATATGGATCGAAGAGAAACAGTAATACTTTTATTAATTCATAGGACTTAGCAGGGCTCCTTCCCTCAACCTAGGAGGTTTAGAAACTCATAATAAAAGGAAAATACAATGGTAAAAATGTGTAAAGTCTACAAAAAGCTTTTGTGGTCTGAATAGAATAAATCTAATCCGTTAAATACTAAACAAATGACTAGTAAGAGCGAAACAGTATTTTTAGTGCTAAATGGTGAGTGTTTGTGCTGAGCTTTGATGAGATCCACATGCTATGAGAACTCTAGGGCATTGAACACTGGCTAGGGGGTCCTCTCTGGGCGTTTGGATGCTGGTCTCTGCTTTGTGGGCGATGGACGCATAGAAGGGGCCAGGAGGCTTGAGTTAGACGCCGGTTTTGGGTATTCTAATCTGAAGAGAATTATAGATTATTATACATTGCTGGAAAGCTCTGGAAGTCTGCTTTCCATAGCGGTTGAGAATGCTCCATTTGAACTTTTGTAGCTCCAAAAAAGGTCTTCTGAGTGCAAGGAGGTCAGATTCAGACAGCATCTACAGTGCTTTCTCTGTCTGTGAATCAGACTTTTGCTCCAGCTCCTCAATTTCAACCAGAAATTACCTGAAATTGCTTAAAAACACAAAAACTCATAGTAGAATCCAAAAATGTAAATTTAACACTAAAACCTATAACAACATGATAAAAACATACAAAAAACTATATGAAAATAATGTCAAAAAGCGTATAAAATATCCGCTCATCACATACCTCCACCACAATAGTAACACAAACACAAACCATCTCTGCACGGAGTGTTTAGATGGTAACCCCCATATCTTCTGCAAGTCAAGTTGTTGGAAGGAACTTGAGCTTGTTTCCCCTTTTCTCTTCCTTGGTTGTTGTTGTTATTGAACCTCCAAAATTTGTTCTGACCCTGATGGGGTTGTGGAACTGATGAGAGAACTTTTGCGTGGTCTAGAAATTTGCGGATAAATCATCGTTGCAAGTATAGTTTCTAAACCTTCAAAAGTTCTTTCATACAAATGTTTTGGGTGTCACAAGTAACAAACCCCTTTAAAAATTGTTAACCGAGTATTCAAACCGCGGGTCGTCTTCTCAAGGAACTGCAAGGAGGTATGTTCTTATTATTGGCTATGGAGATTGTGAATTTGGGGTTTCAAGAATGAGGAATAAGTAATATAAATGGCAATTAAAATAAATAAATACTGTAAAGCAACTTTTGGCAAGGTGAGAGAAATTAGAAGTCCAACTTAGTTATCCCTCTCAACAATAATGAAAGTTGTATCTTAATTCCACTTAGTTAACCTTTGAAGAAACGGTAAGTCAAGGGACTAATTAGTTTGACCTTCGAATCCTTTTTATTTCCTAAGAAAAAGTTGGGATTATTGAAGTTCAGTTCAATTAGCAAGATAACGATTATCACTTACGCTGAGTTTGATAACTGTTGAGTTACTGATTTCTTAACCAAGACCAAAAGGGAAAAAAGTAAATTGCTGGAATAAAATATCTTCAGATCGGAAGCAATGGTAACGTAAATAAAGCAAGCAATCATAAACTGAAAATACCTCAATTATCATTAATTCAAACAATAATCTGTGACATGGAATAATTCATAAATTAAATTATAAAATTAAATAATTAACTCAAATGTTGGAATAAATAAATAAAGTGAAAGGGAATCTTAAAAACAAAGGAACATAAAAAAACCTGGATCGAGAGTCACTCTTACAAGCTAAGAGAAGTCCTAAATCCTAAATCTAAATCATCGGAAGTAACAAAAATGCGAGCCCCCTTTTGAATGGATGCATTCCTCCAATTTATAACCTCTAGTCTATGCTGTCTGTACTTGGATCTAGGCCAAAAAGGGCTTCAGAAATTGTTGGGGGCGTATTCTGTAAATTTTGATTCGTGGCCTCTGTCACGCGTCCGCGTGGGTCACGCGGTCACGTTATTCGGAACTTTTTCTTGCCACGCGGTCGCGTCAGTCACGCATCCGCGTCGTATGCGTTCTGCTTAAGGCGTGCGGTCGCGTCAGTCATGCGGCCACGTCACTGCTTCTTCGCTTCTGGCACGCGATCGCGTCGTCCATGCGATCACGTGAGTGCCAGTTTCTTCAAAGCTCCGTTTCACACTTTCCTTCCATTTTTGTATGTTTTCTTTTCCATCCTTTAAGTCATTCTGCCTTAGAAAATCTAAAACTACTCAACACACTAATCACGGCATCGAATGGAAATAAAGGTAATTAAAATAATTAATTTTAAAGCTTAGAAAACATGTTTTTCACATACATCACATAATAAGGAAGGGAAAGTAAAACCATGCAATTAATATGAATAAGTGGGTGAAGGATTGAATAAATCACTCAAACTAAGCACAAAATAACTCATGAAATATGGGTTTATCAACCTCCCCACACTTAAACAATAGCATGTCCTCATGCTAAATCCAAGATGAAGATTAAGGTTAGGTTAAAGTGGTGGAATGTTATGCAATGCAACCTATTCTAAATGCATCTACCTAAATGAGTCATGCAATTCCAATTTATCCACTCATATATAAAGCTTACATGTAGCCAAATTAATTCCCAAGGAGTCATATATATATATATATATATATAGCCAACCCTCAAATAATAAAGCATTTTAGCAAATGAGATGGGAAAGAAAAATATTGTACAAACTTGCAAAACAATTAGTAATTTAAGCACAGATATATGTTGATGAGTTATTGAATCCTCACTGGATTTGTGTTTACTCTCTAGTCACTCAGTGTTTATTGGGTTTATTCACTCTACTTTTCTTTTTATTTTTAGTTTCTATAACTTTGTTCTTCATCTAACCAATCAACAATTATAGAATATAGTCACACCAAAAATCATGAGGTCTTTAATTAAGGTTGTAATGGGGCTAAGGTAAAGGTAAGGATATATGTATAAGGCTAAGTGAGCTAATAAGTGAATCCTTAATTAGACTAAGATCTCACCTAACATACATATTTAGTAAAACAAAACTTGTTTACCTATTTTCCCATATTTTCCCACTTGTTGTTACATGCTCATGCTTCAATTTTTATTTTTATCCCATGTGCATTGCTTTTATTTTGCATTGGGGAATTCTTTTGTATCCCCTTTATTAAATACTGAAAGATAACTCTCTCTTTTTTTTTAATGAACATGGTAATTTAACTTTGATTTTTCATGAGCATGCTTCCCAAAGTTTCTGAGTTATTTTATTTCTTTCAACTTTTTCTACCTTTTGTTTTTATCATCCATGTTCCCAATAGGTTTCCCACATTTTAATCTATTCATAATTTTCTATCTTAAGCTAACCAAGGATTCAACTTGGGATTTTATTTTGTTTTTCTACTTAAGGCTAGTGGTGTGGCTAAATAGAATAAAAGGGATTTTAAAGGCTCAAGGGGGCTAACAAAGGTGATGTAAAAGGTAGGCTATTTTTGGGGCCAGTGGGTTAAAATCAAATAATGGACTCAATCATTCTTTTTGGTATGTACCTATATTCTATATTCTATATTCTATAATTGGACATATAGATTAAAACAAAGTAAAGAACATCAGAATAAAAAAAGAAGCGAAACACACATGAATGAAATTATGGTTTGAATGTAACCATACAATTAAGCTCAAGACTCACAGGCTGTGTGTTCTCTAACTCAAGCATCATATATCATTTATATATGTTATGCAGGTTTAGTTAAAAATTTCCATTATTCTCATAAAAAAAATTATTTAGGGTAGCCTTTAAAGTTTTAATGTTTCTCCTTGATGAAATGTTGTCAACTTAACTATATGATGTAATGCTCTATATACAAGGTTTATGGATTTAAATATGTTATGTTCAATTTCCTAGCTTACTTCCTTTTTATATTTTTCAATTTAGACTAAGCTATCTTATGCTAAAAAGGGTAAACTATACTAATTAATCCACTAATAAGTCAGAATTGCAAACGAAACTAAATAGCTAAAATATGAACTAAAAATGCAAAATGCGAAAATAGAGTAGAAATACATAAAAGTAGCAATGTATAAGTACTCAGAAAATAACAATAAAAAGAAAAATACAGAAAAATAACCAAAATAAAAGAAAAAGAAGTGTAGTGGTTCACCAAATTAAAACGCCAGAGATGGCGACCTCCCCACACTTAAAGTGAAGCATCGTCCCTGATGCTCAGTCAAGCCGGGTGTGAAAGGGGTGTCATCACTGGTAGGGATGGTAGCTGGAGGCTCTGTGGTGGTAGTGGGCGAAGGGTCTGGCTACTGTAGAGGAGGTGCGGACTAGATCGGGATCTCCGGATCTGCAGCCTCAATCTGATGTAGGACCTCCTGGTGTGCAGTCTGCTCTATGCCTGCCTACTGATAGGTCTCCGCCTGGGAATGAGTCTCCTCCTCGTGCTCATCCTCCTCCTCCTCTGATGGCTCTGATGGTGTGTCAGGCTTGGAGGGGATGTCAGCACCCTATCGGATCATCAGCTTCAGATGCGAATAGCGTCGCTGGCTGCGATGCTCCAATCTCTCATACCGGCGCCGGTTACGGCGCTCCATCTGATCAAGCTGGCGGAATAGGCGGTGCACGAGGCGGTATACGTGCTCTGAGGCCGGTGGAGAAGCAGTGGTGGCAGCAGGGGCAGCTGTGGATGAAGAGGGTCCAGCAGACGGTGGTGCTATCTCATCAGTAGCAGTAAAGGGTGGTGGTCTGTAGCCCAAAGCGAGGAAGTTCCTGCTGTGAGGAATGATCTTCCTGCAGTCCACCGCTGGTGGTCTCTCATCGGCATCCTCCCATGGCACGTCAGCCTGACGGCCTAGCTGTGTAATCAGATAAGGAAAAGGGAGGGTGCCGCGGACGTGGACACTGGCCATATAATGCCGGATAAAGCGTGGTAGATAAAGGTCCTTACCCTCCATCACACACCATAGGAGGGTGATCATAGCAGCCGGGATCTCTATCTCATGAGTACTCGGCATCACATAGTTGCTCAAGATCTGGTGCCATAACCGAGCCTCATCATTTAAGTACGCTCGCTTGATTCCCTTGGGTAGGGTAGTGTCCTGACCCATCTCCCAAGGAACAGTCGGGTTGAGGGCTATCCGTTCCTTCACAGCATCCCAATCAAATCGCACCAGTCGCATGTCCTCTTCAGCCTTTTTATAACCATCAGGCTGATCGGACTTTGGCTGGTAGCCAGAGAATGTTCTCTATGGCCTCCTCAGTGATCGGAATCTGTTTTCCTCTCAAGTTCACTGCATCTAGGGTAGTAAGGTAGTAGTTGCAGTAGAATTCCCGAAACCAAGATGCGTTGACCTCTGTCAGTGCTCTCTCCAGAAAGAACCAGCCTCTTTGCTTGATTTGCTCAGTGGTGTAATGCCGGAGTGCTTTTGGAATCTTTAGAGTTCTCTCCAGGTATAGGTTTCTGGAGTCTGCAAATGCCGGATACTTCAGCTCACAGTACCGGTTTGCAAATTTTATTGGATCATTTGCAGGGAGCAGCTGGTCAGCCTTTTCCCGCTGTGTAAAGTTCTTCTCCCGCCAGGAGGAATCATGCATTAAGTCAATGATGGACTGGGAGGACTCTCCTCTTTTGCGCTTGCCAGTAGCCTTGCCTTTCCCTTTCCTCTGTGAGGTGGACATCCTGAAAACAGAAAACCAGGATATGGATAAAAATAGAAAAGCAAATAGGCAAGTAATCAAAGAAAACTCAAAGTGGCAAAGGAGAATTAGAATGAGGTAAATGAGTTAAATAAATGTGCATTAAGGATTGTATAGCAGTTTAAAAAAATTTGAAAGGAATAATTTACAATCCAAAATGTATCAGAATTCAAGTTAAATAGAAAAATTATCATTATGCCATAGTTAGAAAGTTAGAGGAAAGTGAAAAGTCAGAAAAGAGATTTTAAAAAGTTAGTATGGTTAGAATTTGAAAAAGAAGTTAGTAAATTAAAATTAGTGAGTTAGTAAAATGTGGGTTAAAGTAAGTGGCATAAAGAAAATATTCCACGTAACAAGGATTTACAGGTAAGAATAGAAGTAACTCATTACCAAACAAGGAAAACAAGTGGATGCTGATTCAAAGAGATATAAAGAAGAATTGGAATCAGAGCATCACAGATGCAGTTTATAAACCAGGAAATCAAAGAGGATAAGAAAGCCTGCCATGGTATTCATGAAATGGTTTGGTTAAAGCAGAACAACAGAGTTTAAATTGCCAAACCAAAACATGAATGAAAATATTTTACAAAAATTTGGGCAGCATTCCGGCTAAAATTGGATTATCCCAGAAAATAAACAGCAATCAAAGCAGTTCATATGAATTAAAAAGTCAAGCTACAGGTACATATAAAGAATATAAACATGAAAAGTCAATGTAAAGAGCAGCAATATACAAGAAATACAGCATATGAACAAGATTACAGCAACAGCAGATTTGCAAATATGATAAAATAGAAGCAAGAACAGTGCAAATAAACAGACCTAGATCCACTAACCACAGCCTAATCTACCTAACATCCTAAAATCCACTACAACATGCATATCTAGCTATCCTAAACATGAACATAAACGGAAAAAAATAAGAAAAACTATGAACAGAAAAAGGGATCGCGTGTTGCGGAACCTGGAAAGGCGAAAGAAGTAGAACGGGGCAGAAAAACGGCTGGGTGGTGAGGAGAGGGGGGCAGTGGCGGAGGAGGGAGGGAGGAAGAAGAAAGAGGAAGAAAGAATGGGGGTTGGGTGCGGCTGGGGGCGGCTAGGGTCGGACGGCGGCGGTGGGTGGTTTCTGGCGGTGGTTGGTGTAGCGGTAATGGTGGCTGGGTAGTGGTGGTGGAGAGATGAGAGAGAAGGGGTTGGGGTTGGGGTTGGGAATGGGCCGCGAGGATAGGGTTTCGCGTGCCCTGGGGGGTTATATTTTGAAATCCACGAGTCCGCGTGGGGCATGCGGTCGCGTGGTGGGGGTGAAAATGGGGGTGACGCGATCACGTGGGTCGCACGATCGCGTGAGAGGGTATGAGAGGGGATGCCGCGATCGCGTGGGTCACACGATCGCGTCGCTGAAATTTGTGCTAAACACACAATTCCAGCGCCGTGTCAGTGTAACTCTCTGTCTCCTTCTGGGGTGATGTGCAATCCATGCGACGCGATCGCATCGCTCACGCGGTCACGTGGGATTGGTTTTGTGCAAGTGGCACGATCGCATGGGGCATGCGATTGCGTGGGCCAATTTGTGCAAAACGCACAAGGGCCGCACGATTCCAGCCCAACTTTCTGGACGTTGGATCTTTACGCCGATGTCCAGGTCACGCGGCCGCGTGGGTGACGCGGTCACGCTGGTGGTGTTTTCGCAATATGACGCGATCGCATAGGGCATGTGGTCGCGTCGTGCACCCCTTTTGTTGTTTTTTTTTATGCATGAAAAATGCAAAATGCAGTGATTAATATGAATGCTATGCATGATGCTAGGTTCAATAAAAATAAAATAAAAAGGAAATAAAAATAAAAACAAATAATATGAAATAAAATGAAAAAGAAGCGACCATACCATGGTAGGTTGTCTCCCACCAAGGACTTTTAGTTAAAGTCCTTAAGTTGGACAGTGGAGGAGCTTCCTGTTATGGTGGCTTATGTTTAAACTCGTCCAAAAATCTCCACCAGTGCTTGGAATGCCAATAGCCTCCGGGGTCCCAAACTAGGCATGTAAAGCTTCTAAGCAGCTTCAAACAGATTGTTAGGCTCCCGGGGTGACAAATGTTAGAATAAACTCCAGGATTCTAAGTCTTGCTTTGAAATCCGCCTCCGTCTTGATCTACATGTTTCCATCCGGGCGGTTTAAAGAGTAGAATCTCACCATGGTGACCAAACGTTCTCTGTGATCCATGCAATTGAGCACGATACCAATCCGTGTACTTCGAGGTGAAGCGTGGAACCTTATTGAACCTTGTGCACCAACTCTGAGTACGAGCCATTTCCCTCTTACTCTTAAAGCCGCAAAGAGCTCTAAGCTGGCCATCTGTTTCAAGCAAACCATATTCAAGTGAATAAGTAAATTATAGGTTAAGGATTGTACCCACTTGAAGCTTGTATTAGGTGGTAATGGCCTTGGGATGGGTGTTTCCGGTGGTTCTGTAAGTTCTACTCCCTTGTGTTCTTCTGTGAATTTCTCCACTTCATTGCAAGAGTCTTCAAATGTATCTGTGTCCTGGTCAAAGTCTCCTATGTCTTCCTCATCACTTGAGTCATAGATTGGAGGTTACCTCCGCATCATCTTTGCATTCACTTGGGGAAGATTCTTCGATCTCAGAGAATTCACTTGCGGATGCAAGTTCTTTACTAAGAGAGCTAGACTTGTGACTATCATCATCAAGGGAATTCGCTTCTTGGATTATTCCGTTTGATTCTTCATAAGCGACTTGCCTTGGGGGTTGTGTACTATCCTCCTTAGCATCAACTGTAACGTCCCTAACAGAGTTATCCTCAGCTCTGGATTCCCATGGAGGTTCAGCATCTCCTAGATCTTCAACCAACTCTTCTTCTTGAACAATGACAGCTTTTTCTACTTGTTCTAGTACAAATTCATTTCCTGTCTTGTCCACTGGAGTTTCTGGTATCTCTTTCATGCTCTGCTTTTCATTAGACTGTCCACATGGAGTTGTGGCTGATCCTTGTATATTTGAGCGCCTAGAAACCCATTGAATTACTGCTTGCTCCAGTTGTCGAATGGTGGTTTGAAGATTATCTACTGTTTCCTTTAGGCGAACCTCTGCTTCTCGGGTTGCCGAACTTGGACATGATACATAATAAAGTGGTGGTGATTGGGAGTGATTGGATTGGTAGTGGTGTAAGGAAGGATCATATGGTGGCGAATGGTGAAAGGAAGCTTGTGAGTGTGGTGGTTCGAGGTTATGATGAAAGGGTGGCCTATATGCAGGGTGGGGCTTATTGGTAGTTACAAGGTTGTCCACCGTATCTTTCAGCTGGGTATGCATTGTAGAATGGTCTTTGTCCAGGATATCTCAGAGGGTGTTTTTGCCTAAAGGGTTGATTAGATCCTCTTGGCTCCATCCATCCTTGATTGGTCTGACCTTGATGCATATTCTTGCTGTAACTTCTATTTCCTTCAACAAAGTTAGAACCAAACTCAAAGCGAGAGGGGTGAGAGTTCATGGTAGCAAATAACTAGTAAGGGTGAAATAGTCTTTTTAGTGCTAAAATTCACTTCTGGGGCTAGGGCTGGCAAACGGGCCTAAATCCACCAGCCAACCTACCTAACCCGCCAAAAAAGGCGGGCTGGTTGGAAAATTGGGACCGCCAAATAGCAGAAGCCCGCCAAACCCGCATTGCTTAAACCGCGGGCTTTGGCGGGGCCGGACAGGCTTTCCCTCGGGCTTAGTTTTTTTTAGTGAGGGATTGCCAAAACTTAACTTCTCCCAACCTAACTTACAAGAGTATGAAGATAAAAATTGGGTGTTTTGGATTATGTTTATGTTACTTTGAAGATAATATTTATAATTATGTTTTGGATTATGTTTATTTTGTTTTGGAGAGAATATTTATACTTATGTTTTGGATGAAAACTTGGTTTATAATTATGTTTATTAGATATTTTATAATTTCAAAGACTTTAATGTTTGTGAATATAAAAAATATAATTTTTATGCCTTTAGAAATTATAAATTTATTAATATGGTTATGAAATTATATATATTATTTAGTAGTTAATAGTAAAAAAAATGAGGAGTTTTGGCGGGCTTAGCCTGCCAGCCCGCCAACCCGCAGTTAGGCGGGGCGGGGCAGGCTTCCCCACTTGCCACCGCTATCTGGGGCCAACTTAGTGAGTGTTTGGGTTGAGCTTTGATGAGATCCACATGCTATGAGGCCTCTCGAGCGTTGAACACTCGCTAGGGGGTCCTCTCTGGGCGTTTGGATGCTGGTCTCTGCTTTGTGGGCGCTGGACGCATAGAAGGGGCCAGGAGGCTTGAGTTAGACGCCGGTTTTGGGTATTCTAATCTAAAGAGAATTATAGATTATTATACATTGCTGGAAAGCTCTGGAAGTCTGCTTTCCATAGCGGTTGAGAATGCTCCATTTGAACTTTTGTAGCTCCAAAAAAGGTCTTCTGAGTGCAAGGAGGTCAGATTCGGACAGCATCTGCAGTGCTTTCTCTGTCTGTGAATCAGACTTTTGCTCCAGCTCCTCAATTTCAACCAGAAATTACCTGAAATTGCTCAAAAACACAAAAACTCATAGTAGAATCCAAAAATGTAAATTTAACACTAAAACCTATAACAACTTGATAAAAACATACAAAAAACTATATGAAAATAATGTTAAAAAGCGTATAAAATATCCGCTCATCACATACCTCCACCACAATAGTAACACAAACACAAACCATCTCTGCACGGAGTGTTTAGATGGTAACCCCCATATCTTCTACAAGTCAAGTTGTTGGAAGGAACTTGAGCTTGCTTCCCCTTTTCTCTTCCTTGGTTGTTGTTGTTATTGAACCTCCAAAATTTGTTCTGACCCTGATGGGGTTGTGGAACTGATGAGAGAACTTTTGCGTGGTCTAGAAATTTGCGGATAAATCATCGTTGCAAGTATAGCTTCTAAACCTTCAAAAGTTCTTTCATACAAA
Source organism: Arachis hypogaea (assembly GCF_003086295.3). NCBI lineage: Eukaryota > Viridiplantae > Streptophyta > Magnoliopsida > Fabales > Fabaceae > Arachis > Arachis hypogaea. Next base: position 66,050,787 of record NC_092044.1, on the reverse strand, counting down.
CGTTTTGGGTGTCACAAGTAACAAACCCCTTTAAAAATTGTTAACCGAGTATTCAAACCGCGGGTCGTCTTCTCAAGGAACTGCAAGGAGGTATGTTCTTATTATTGGCTATGGAGATTGTGAATTCGGGGTTTCAAGAATGAGGAATAAGTAATATAAATGGCAATTAAAATAAATAAATACTGTAAAGCAACTTTTGGCAAGGTGAGAGAAATTAGAAGTCCAACTTAGTTATCCCTCTCAACAATAATGAAAGTTGTATCTTAATTCCACTTAGTTAACCTTTGAAGAAAAGGTAATTCAAGGGACTAATTAGTTTGACCTTCGAATCCTATTTATTTCCTAAGAAAAAGTTGGGATTATTGAAGTTCAGTCAATTAGCAAGATAACGATTATCACTTACGCTGAGTTTGATAACTGTTGAGTTACTGATTTCTTAACCAAGACCAAAAGGGGGAAAAAGTAAATTGCTGGAATAAAATATCTTCAGATCGGAAGCAATGGTAATGTAAATAAAGCAAGCAATCATAAACTGAAAATACCTCAATTATCATTAATTCAAACAATAATCTGTGACATGGAATAATTCATAAATTAAATTATAAAAGTAAATAATTAACTCAAATGCTGGAATAAATAAATAAAGTGAAAGGGAAGCTTAAAAACAAAGGAACATAAAAACCTGGATCGAGAGTCACTCTTACAAGCTAAGAGAAGTCCTAAATCCTAATCCTAAGAGAGAGAGGAGAGAACCTCTCTCAAAACTAAATCTAAATCATCGGAAGTAAAAAAAATGCGAGCCCCCTTTTGAATGGATGCATTTCTCCAATTTATAACCTCTAGTCTATGCTGTCTGTACTTGGATTTGGGCCAAAAAGGGCTTCAGAGATCGCTGGGGGCGTATTCTGTAAATTCTGATTCGTGGCCTCTGTCACGCGTCCGTGTGGGTCACGCGGTCACGTTATTCGGAACCTTTCCTTGCCACGCGGTCGCGTCAGTCATGCGTCCGCGTCGTATGCGTTCTGCTTAAGGCGTGCGGTCGCGTCAGTCATGCGGCCGCGTCGCTGCTTCTTCGCTTCTGGCACGCGATCGCGTTGTCCATGCGATCGCGTGAGTGCCAGTTTCTTCAAAGCTCCGTTTCACACTTTCCTTCCATTTTTGTATGTTTTCTTTTCCATCCTTTAAGTCATTCTGCCTTAGAAAATCTAAAACTACTCAACACACTAATCACGGCATCGAATGGAAATAAAGGTAATTAAAATAATTAATTTTAAAGCTTAGAAAACATGTTTTTCACATACATCACATAATAAGGAAGGGAAAGAAAAACCATGCAATTAATATGAATAAGTGGGTGAAAGATTGAATAAATCACTCAAACTAAGCACAAAATAACTCATGAAATATGGGTTTATCAACCTCCCCACACTTAAACAATAGCATGTCCTCATGCTAAATCCAAGATGAAGATTAAGGTTAGGTTAAAGTGGTGGAATGTTATGCAATGCAACCTATTCTAAATGCATCTACCTAAATGAGTCATGCAATTCCAATTTATCCACTCATATATAAAGCTTACATGTAGCCAAATTAATTCCCAAGGAGTCATACATATATAAAGCATTTTAGCAAATGAGATGGGAAAGAAAAATATTGTACAAACTTGCAAAACAATTAGTAATTTAAGCACAGATATATGTTGATGAGTTATTGAACCCTCACTGGATTTGTGTTTACTCTCTAGTCACTCAGTGTTTATTGGGTTTATTCACTCTACTTTTCTTTTTATTCTTAGTTTCTATAACTTTGTTCTTCATCTAACCAATCAACAATTATAGAATATAGTCATACCAAAAATCATGAGGTCTTTAATTAAGGTTGTAATGGGGCTAAGGTAAAGGTAAGGATATATGTATAAGGCTAAGTGAGCTAATAAGTGAATCCTTAATTAGACTAAGATCTCACCTAACATACATATTTAGTAAAACAAAACTTGTTTACCTATTTTCCCATATTTTCCCACTTGTTGTTACATGCTCATGCTTCAATTTTTATTTTTATCCCATGTGCATTGCTTTTATTTTGCATTGGGGAATTCTTTTGTATCCCCTTTATTAAATACTGAAAAATAACTCTCTTTTCTTTAATGAACATGGTAATTTAACTTTGATTTTTCATGAGCATGCTTCCCAAAGTTTCTGAGTTATTTTATTTCTTCAACTTTTTCTACCTTTTGTTTTTATCATCCATGTTCCCAATAGGTTTCCCACATTTTAATCTATTCATAATTTTCTATCTTAAGCTAACCAAGGATTCAACTTGGGATTTTATTTTGTTTTTCTGCTTAAGGCTAGTGGTGTGGCTAAATAGAATAAAAGGGATTTTAAAGGCTCAAGGGGGCTAACAAAGGTGATGTAAAAGGTAGGCTATTTTTGGGGCCAGTGGGTTAAAATCAAATAATGGACTCAATCATTCTTTTTGGTATGTACCTATATTCTATATTCTATATTCTATAATTGGACATATAGATTAAAACAAAGTAAAGAACATCAGAATAAAAAAAGAAGCGAAACACACATGAATGAAATTATGGTTTGAATGTAACCATACAATTAAGCTCAAGACTCACAGGCTGTGTGTTCTCTAACTCAAGCATCATATATCATTCATATATGTTATGCAGGTTTAGTTAAAAATTTCCAATATTCTCATAAAAAAAATTATTTAGGGTAGCCTTTAAAGTTTTAATGTTTCTCCTTGATGAAATGTTGTCAACTTAACTATATGATGTAATGCTCTATATACAAGGTTTATGGATTTAAATATGTTATGTTCAATTTCCTAGCTTACTTCCTTTTTATATTTTTCAATTTAGACTAAGCTATCTTATGCTAAAAAGGGTAAACTATACTAATTAATCCACTAATAAGTCAGAATTGCAAACGAAACTAAATAGCTAAAATATGAACTAAAAATGCAAAATGCGAAAATAGAGTAGAAATACATAAAAGTAGCAATGTATAAGTACTCAGAAAATAACAATAAAAAGAAAAATATAGAAAAATAACCAAAACAAAAGAAAAAGAGATGTAGTGGTTCACCAAATTAAAACGCCAGAGATGGCGACCTCCCCACACTTAAAGTGAAGCATCGTCCCTGATGCTCAGTCAAGCCGGGTGTGAAGGGGTGTCATCACTGGTAGGGATGGTAGCTGGAGGCTCTGTGGTGGTGGTGGGCGGAGGGTCTGGCTGCTGTAGAGGAGGTGCGGACTAGATCGGGATCTCCGGATCTGCAGCCTCAATCTGATGTGGGAGCTCCTGGTGAGCAGTCTGCTCTGTGCCTGCCTACTGATAGGTCTCCGCCTGGGAATGAGTCTCCTCCTCGTGCTCATCCTCCTCCTCCTCTGATGGCTCTGATGGTGTGTCGGGCTCGGAGGGGATGTCAGCACCCTATCGGATCATCAGCTTCAGATGCGAATAGCGTCGCTGGCTGCGATGCTCCAATCACTCATACCGGCGCCGGTTACGGCGCTCCATCTGATCAAGCTGGCGGAATAGGCGGTGCACGAGGCGGTATACGGGCTCTGAGGCCGGTGGAGGAGCAGTGGTGGCAGCAGGGGCAGCTGTGGATGAAGAGGGTCCAGCAGACGGTGGTGCTGTCTCATCAGTAGCAATAAAGGGTGGTGGTCTGTAGCCCAAAGCGAGGAAGTTCCTGCTGTGAGGAATGATCTTCTTGCAGTCTGCCGCTGGTGGTCTCTCATCGGCATCCTCCCATGGCACGTCAGCCTGACGGCCTAGCTGTGTAATTAGATAAGGAAAAGGGAGGGTGCCGCGGACGTGGACACTGGCCATATAATGCCGGATAAAGCGTGGTAGATAAAGGTCCTTACCCTCCATCACACACCATAGGAGGGTGATCATAGCAGCCGGGATCTCTGTCTCATGAGTACTCGGCATCACATAGTTGCTCAAGATCTGGTGCCATAACCGAGTCTCATCATTTAAGTACGCTCGCTTGATTCCCTTGGGTAGGGTAGTGTCCTGACCCATCTCCCAAGGAACAGTCGGGTTGAGGGCTATCCGTTCCTTCACAGCATCCCAATCAAATCGCACCAGGCGCATATCCTCTTCAGCCTTTTTATAACCATCAGGCTGATCGGACTTGGCTGGTAGCCAGAGAATGTTCTCTATGGCGTCCTCAGTGATCAGAATCTGTTTTCCTCTCAGGTTCACTGCATCTAGGGTAGTAAGGTAGTAGTTGCAGTAGAATTCCTGAAACCAAGATGCGTTGACCTCTGTCAGTGCTCTCTCCAGAAAGAACCAGCCTCTTTGCTTGATTTGCTCAGTGGTGTAATGCCGGAGTGCTTTTGGAATCTTTAGAGTTCTCTCCAGGTATAGGTTTCTGGAGTCTGCAAATGCCGGATACTTCAGCTCACAGTACCGGTTTGCAAATTTTATTGGATCATTTGCAGGGAGCAGCTGGTCAGCCTTTTCCTGCTGTGTAAAGTTCTTCTCGCCAGGAGGAATCATGCATTAAGTCAATGATGGACTGGGAGGACTCTCCTCTTTTGCGCTTGCCAGTAGCCTTGCCTTTCCCTTTCCTCTGTGAGGCGGACATCCTGAAAACAGAAAACCAGGATATGGATAAAAATAGAAAAGCAAATAGGCAAGTAATCAAAGAAAACTCAAAGTGGCAAAGGAGAATTAGAATGAGGTAAATGAGTTAAATAAATGTGCATTAAGGATTGTATAGCAGTTTAAAAAAATTTGAAAGGAATAATTTACAATCCAAAATGTATCAGAATTCAAGTTAAATAGAAAAATTATCATTATGCCATGGTTAGAAAGTTAGAGGAAAGTGAAAAGTCAGAAAAGAGATTTTAAAAAGTTAGTATGGTTAGAATTTGAAAAAGAAGTTAGTAAATTAAAATTAGTGAGTTAGTAAAATGTGGGTTAAAGTAAGTGGCATAAAGAAAATATTCCACGTAACAAGGATTTACAGGTAAGAATAGAAGTAATTCATAACCAAACAAGGAAAACAAGTGGATGCTGATTCAAAGAGATATAAAGAAGAATTGGAATCAGAGCATCACAGATGCAGTTTATAAACCAGGAAATCAAAGAGGATAAGAAAGCCTGCCATGGTATTCATGAAATGGTTTGGTTAAAGCAGAACAACAGAGTTTAAATTGCCAAACCAAAACATGAATGAAGACATTTTACAAAAATTTGGGCAGCATTCCGGCTAAAATTGGATTATCCCAGAAAATAAACAGCAATCAAAGCAGTTCATATGAATTAAAAAGTCAAGCTACAGGTACATATAAAGAATATAAACATGAAAAGTCAATGTAAAGAGCAGCAATATACAAGAAATACAGCATATGAACAAGATTACAGCAACAGCAGATTTGCAAATATGATAAAATAGAAGCAAGAACAGTGCAAATAAACAGACCTAGATCCACTAACCACAGCCTAATCTACCTAACATCCTAAAATCCACTACAACATGCATATCTAGCTATCCTAAACATGAACATAAACGGAAAAAATATAAGAAAAACTATGAACGGAAAAAGGGATCGCGTGTTGCGGAACCTGGAAAGGCGAAAGAAGTAGAACGGGGCAGAAAAACGGCTGGGTGGTGAGGAGAGGGGGGGCAGTGGCAGAGGAGGGAGGGAGGAAGAAGAAAGAGGAAGAAAGAATGGGGGTTGGGTGCGGCTGGGGGCGGCTAGGGTCGGACGGCGGCGGTGGGTGGTTTCTGGCGGTGGTTGGTGTAGCGGTAATGGTGGCTGGGTGGTGGTGGTGGAGAGATGAGAGAGAAGGGGTTGGGGTTGGGGTTGGGAATGGGGCGCGAGGATAGGGTTTCGCGTGCCCTGGGGGGTTATATTTTGAAATCCACGAGGCCGCGTGGGGCATGCGGTCGCGTGGTGGGGGTGAAAATGGGGGTGACGCGATCACGTGGGTCGCACGATCGCGTGAGAGGGTATGAGAGGGGATGGCGCGATCGCGTGGGTCACACGATCGCGTCGCTGAAATTTGTGCTAAACACACAATTCCAGCGCCGTATCAGTGCAACTCTCTGTCTCCTTCTGGGGTGATGTGCAATCCATGCGACGCGATCGCGTCGCTCACGCGGTCACGTGGGATTGGTTTTGTGCAAGTGGCGCGATCGCATGGGGCATGCGATTGCGTGGGCCAATTTGTGCAAAACGCACAAGGGCCGCACGATTCCAGCCAAACCTTCTGGACGTTGGATCTTTACGCCAATGTCCAGGTCACGCGGCCGCGTGGGTGACGCGGTCGCGCTGGTGGTGTTTTCGCAATATGACGCGATCGCATAGGGAATGTGGTCGCGTCGTGCACCCCTTTTGTTGTTTTTTTTATGCATGAAAAATGCAAAATGCAGTGATTAATATGAATGCTATGCATGATGCTAGGTTCAATAAAAATAAAATAAAAAGGAAATAAAAATAAAAACAAATAATATGAAATAAGCTGAAAAAGAAGCGACCATACCATGGTAGGTTGTCTCCCACCAAGCACTTTTAGTTAAAGTCCTTAAGTTGGACAGTGGAGGAGCTTCTTGTTATGGTGGCTTATGTTTAAACTCGTCCAAAAATCTCCACCAGTGCTTGGAATGCCAATAGCCTCCGGAGTCCCAAACTAGGCATGTAAAGCTTCTAAGCAGCTTCAAACAGATTGTTAGGCTCCCAGGGTGACAAATGTTAGAATAAACTCCAGGATTCTAAGTCTTGCTTTGAAATCCGCCTCCGTCTTGATCTACATGTTTCCATCCGGGCGGTTTAAAGAGTAGAATCTCAACATCGTGACCAAACATTCTCTGTGATCCATGCAATTGAGCACGATACCAATCCGTGTACTTCGAGGTGAAGCGTGGAACCTTATTGAACCTTGTGCACCAACTCTGAGTACGAGCCATTTCCCTCTTACTCTTAAAGCCGCAAAGAGCTCTAAGCTGGCCATCTGTTTCAAGCAAACCATATTCAAGTGAATAAGTAAATTATAGGTTAAGGATTGTACCCACTTGAAGCTTGTATTAGGTGGTAATGGCCTTGGGATGGGTGTTTTCGGTGGTTCTGTAAGTTCTACTCCCTTATGCTCTTCTGTGAATTTCTCCACTTCATTGCAAGAGTCTTCAAATGTATCTGTGTCCTTGTCAAAGTCTCCTATGTCTTCCTCATCACTTGAGTCATAGATTGGAGGTTACCTCCACATCATCTTTGCATTCACTTGGGGAAGATTCTTCGATCTCAGAGAATTCACTTGCGGATGCAAGTTCTTTACTAAGAGAGCTAGACTTGTGACTATCATCATCAAGGGAATTCGCTTCTTGGATTATTCCGTTTGATTCTTCATAAGCGACTTGCCTTGGGGGTTGTGTACTATCCTCCTTAGCATCAACTGTAACGTCCCTAACAGAGTTATCCTCAGCTTTGGATTCCCATGGAGGTTCAGCATCTCATAGATCTTCAACCAACTCTTCTTCTTGAACAATGACAGCTTCTTCTACTTGTTCTAGTACAAATTCATTTCTTGTCTTGTCCACTGGAGTTTTTGGTATCTCTTTCATGCTCCGCTTTTCATTAGACTGTCCACATGGAGTTGTGGCTGATCCTTGTATATTTGAGCGCCTAGAAACCCATTAAATTACTGCTTGCTCCAGTTGTCGAATGGTGGTTTGAAGATTATCTACTATTTCCTTTAGGCGAACCTCTGCTTCTCGGGTTGCCGAACTTGGACATGATACATAATAAAGTGGTGGTGATTGGGAGTGATTGGATTGGTAGTGGTGTAAGGAAGGATCATATGGTGGCGAATGGTGAAAAGAAGCTTGTGAGTGTGGGGGTTCGAGGTTATGTTGAAAGGGTGGCCTATATGCACGGGGTGGGGCTTGTTGGTAGTTACAAGGTTGTCCACCGTATCTTTCAGCTGGGTATGCATTGTAGAATGGTCTTTGTCCAGGATATCTCAGAGGGTGTTTTTGCCTAAAGGGTTGATTAGATCCTCTTGGCTCCATCCATCCTTGATTGGTCTGACCTTGATGCATATTCCTGCTGTAACTTCTATTTCCTTCAACAAAGTTAGAACCAAACTCAAAGCGAGAGGGGTGAGAGTTCATGGTAGCAAATAAAATTAAAAAGGAAAATTAAAAATAAATAAACAAACAAAAGAAAAATATTTACAATAACCAATAATAAGGCACACGTTAGCAGTTCCCCGGCAACGGCGCCATTTTGATGAGAGAACTTTTGCGTGGTCTAGAAATTTGCGGATAAATCCTCGTTGCAAGTATAGTTTCTAAACCTTCAAAAGTTCTTTCATACAAACGTTTTGGGTGTCACAAGTAACAAACCCCTTTAAAAATTGTTAACCGAGTATTCAAACCTCGGGTCGTCTTCTCAAGGAACTATAAGGAGGTATATTCTTATTATTGGCTATGGAGATTGTGAATTTGGGGTTTGAATAATGAGGAATAAGTAATATAAATGGCAATTAAAATAAATAAATACTGTAAAGCAACTTTTGGCAAGGTGAGAGAAATTAGAAGTCCAACTTAGTTATCCCTCTCAACAATAATGAAAGTTGTATCTTAATTCCACTTAGTTAACCTTTGAAGCAAAGGTAAGTCAAGGGACTAATTAGTTTGACCTTTGAATCCTATTTATTTCCTAAGAAAAAGTTGGGGTTATTGAAGTTCAGTTCAATTAGCAAGATAACGATTATCACTTATGCTGAGTTTGATAACTGTTGAGTTACTGATTTCTTAACCAAGACCAAAAGGGGAAAAAAGTAAATTGCTGGAATAAAATACTTTCAGATCGGAAGCAATGGTAACGTAAATAAAAGCAAGCAATCATAAACTGAAAATACCTCAATTATCATTAATTCAAACAATAATCTGTGACATGGAATAATTCATAAATTAAATTATAAAAGTAAATAATTAACTCAAATGCTGGAATAAATAAATAAAGTGAAAGGGAAGCTTAAAAACAAAGGAACATAAAAACCTGGATCGAGAGTCACTCTTACAAGCTAAGAGAAGTCCTAAATCCTAATCCTAAGAGAGAGAGGAGAGAACCTCTCTCAAAACTAAATCTAAATCATCGGAAGTAACAAAAATGCGAGCCCCCTTTTGAATGGATGCATTCCTCCAATTTATAACCTCTAGTCTATGCTGTCTGTACTTGGATCTGGGCCAAAAAAAGCTTCAGAAATCACTGGGGGTGTATTCTATAAATTCTGATTCGTGGCCTCTGTCACGCGTCCGCGTGGGTCACGCGGTCGCATCATTCGGAACTTTTCCTTGCTATGCGGTCGCGTCAGTCACGCGTCCGCGTCGTATGCGTTCTGCTTAAGGCGCGCGGTCGCGTCAGTCATGTGGCCGTGTCGCTGCTTCTTCGCTTCTGGCACATGGTGCACGAAATTGTGATCATCAATGGCGCCATCAACATGGTACGCACAATTGTAATTTCAATTCTTTATCACAACTTCGCACAACTAACCAGCAAGTGTACTGGGTTGTCCAAGTAATAAACCTTACGCGAGTAAGGGTCGATCCCACGGAGATTGTTGGTATGAAGCAAGCTATGGTCACCTTGTAAATCTTAGTTAGGCAAACTCAAATGGTTATGGATGATGTATGAATAAAACATAAAGATAAAGATAGAGATACTTACGTAATTCATTGGTGAGAATTTCAGATAAGCGTATGGAGATGCTTTGTCCCTTCCGTCTCTCTGCTTTCCTACTGTCTTCATCCAATCCTTCTTACTCTTTTCCATGGCAAGCTGTATGTAGGGTTTCACCGTTGTTAGTGGCTACCTCCCATCCTCTCAGTGAAAATGTTCAACGCACCCTGTCACGGCACGGCTATTCAGCTGTCGGTTCTCGATCATGTCGGAATAGAATCCAGTGATTCTTTTGTGTCTGTCACTAATGCCCCACAATCGCGAGTTTGAAGCTCGTCACAGTCATTCAATCATTAAATCCTACTCAGAATACCACAGACAAGGTTTAGACCTTCCGGATTCTCTTGAATGCCACCATCAGTTCTAGCTTATACCACGAAGATTCCGATTAAGGGATCCAAGAGATAAACATTCAAGCCTTGTTTGCTTGTAGAACAGAAGTGGTTGTCAGGCACTCGTTCATAAGTGAGAATGATGATGAGTGTCACATAATCATCACATTCATCATGTTCTTGGGTGCAAATGAATATCTTAGACAAAGAATGAGCTGAATTGAATAGAAGAACAATAGTAATTGCATTAATACTCGAGGTACAGCAGAGCTCCACACCTTAATCTATGGTGTGTAGAAACTCCACCGTTGAAAATACATAAGAACAAAAGTGATCATTGGCTTCGGCCCCAGAGAGGGAACCAGAAGAACCAAGATCTGATCTAAGATCTAAAGTGATCAAAAGATCTAAAATGATCCAAAGATGAAAATACAATAGTAAAAGGTCCTATTTGTAGAGAACTAGTAGCCTAGGGTTTACAAAGATGAGTAAATTACATAAAAATCCACTCCGGGCCCACTTGGTGTGTGCTTGGGCTGAGCATTGAAGCATTTTCATGTAGAGACTCTTCTTGGAGTTAAACGTCAGCTTTTGTGCCAGTTTGGGCGTTTAACTCCCATTCTTGTGCCAGTTCCGGCGTTTAACGCCGGGCAGTTTTGAGCTAATTTGGAATGCCGGTGTGGGCCATTAAATCTCGGGCAAAGTATAGACTATTATATATTGCTGGAAAGCCCAGGATGTCTACTTTCCAACGCCGTTGAGAGCGCGCCAATTGGGCGTCTGTACCTCTAGAAAATCCACTTCGAGTGTAGGGAGGTCAGAATCCAACAGCATCTGCAGTCCTTTTTAGTCTCTGAATCAGATTTTTGCTCAAGTCCCTCAATTTCAGCCAGAAAATACCTGAAATCACAGAAAAACACACAAACTCATAGTAAAGTCCAGAAAAGTGAATTTTAACTAAAAACTAATAAAAATATACTAAAAACTAACTAAAACATACTAAAAACATACTAAAAACAATGCCAAAAAGCGTATAAATTATCCGCTCATCACAACACCAAACTTAAATTGTTGCTTGTCCCCAAGCAACTGAAAATCAAATAAGATAAAGAGAAGAAATGCATTGAATTCCAAAAACATCTATGAAGATCAGTATTAATTAGATGAGCGGGGCTTTTAGCTTTTTGCCTCTGAACAGTTTTGGCATCTCACTCTATCCTTTGAAATTCAGAATGATTGGCTTCTATAGGAACTCAGAATCCAGATAGTGTTATTGATTCTCCTAGCTAAGTATGATGATTCTTGAACACAGCTACTTTATGAGTCTTGGCCGTGGCCCAAAGCACTCTGTCTTCCAGTATTACCACCGGATACATACTTGCCACAGACACATAACTGGGTGAACCTTTTCAGATTGTGACTCAGCTTTGCTAGAGTCCCCAATTAGAGGTGTCCAGGGTTCTTAAGCACACTCTTTTTGCTTTGGATCACAACTTTATTTTTTTCTTTTCTCTCTCTTTTTTTTGTTTTTCTCTTTTTTTCTCTTTTTTTTTGTATTCACTTCTTTTTCTTGCTTCAAGAATCATTTTTATGATTTTTCAGATCCTCAGTAACATGTCTCCTTTTTCATCATTCTTTCAAGAGCCAACATTCATGAACAACAAATTCAAAAGACATATGCACTGTTTAAGCATACATTCAGAAATCTAAAGTATTGCCACCACATCAAGGTAATTAATCTGTTATAAAATTTAAAATTCATGCAATTCTTCTCTTTTTCAATTAAGAACATTTTTCATTCAAGAAAGGTGATGGATTCATAGGACATTCATAACTTTAAGGCATAGACACTAAGACACTAATGATCACAAGACACAAACATAGGTAAACATAAGCATAATTTTCGAAAAACAGAAAAATAAAGAACAAGGAGATTAAAGAACGGGTCCACCTTAGTGATGGCGGCTTGTTCTTCCTCTTGAAGATCTTATGGAGTGCTTGAGCTGCTCAATGTCTCTTCCTTGCCTTTGTTGCTCCTCTCACATGATTCTTTGATCTTCTCTAATTTCATGGAGGAGGATGGAATGTTCTTGGTGCTCCACCCTTAGTTGTCCCATATTGGAACTCAATTCTCCTAGGGAGGTGTTGATTTGCTCCCAATAATTTTGTGGAGGAAAGTGCATCCCTTGAGGCATCTCAAGGATTTCATGATGAGAGGGGTCTCTTGTTTGCTCCATCCTTTTCTTAGTGATGGGCTTGTCCTCATCAATGAGGGTGTCTCCCTCTATGTCAACTCCAACTGAATAACAGAGGTGACAAATGAGATGAGGAAAGGCTAACCTTGCCAAGGTAGAGGACTTGTCCGCCACCTTATAAAGTTCTTGGGCTATAACCTCATGAACTTCTACTTCTTCTACAATCATGATGCTATGAATCATGATGGCCCGGTCTAGAGTAACTTCAGACCGGTTGCTAGTGGGAATGATTGAGCGTTGGATAAACTCCAACCATCCCCTAGCTACGGGCTTGAGGTCATGCCTTCTCAATTGAACCGGCTTCCCTCTTGAATCTCTCTTCCATTGGGCGCCCTCTTCACAGATGTCTATAAGGACTTGGTCCAACCTTTGATCAAAGTTGACCCTTCTAGTGTAAGGGTGTTCATCTTCTTGCATCATGGGCAAGTTGAATGCCAACCTTACATTTTCCGGACTAAAATCCAAGTATTTCCCCCGAACCATTGTAAGCCAATTCTTTGGGTCTGGGTTCACACCTTGGTCATGGTTCTTGGTGATCCATGCATTAGCATAGAATTCTTGAACCATTAAGATTCTGACTTGTTGAATGGGGTTGGTAAGAACTTCCCAACCTCTTCTTCGAATCTCATGTCGGATCTCCGGATATTCACTCTTTTTGAGTTTGAAAGGGACCTCGGGGATCACCTTCTTCAAGGCCACAACTTCATAGAAGTAGTCTTGATTTGAGATGAATCTCTCCATCTCCCATGACTCGGAGGTGAAAGGTTTTGCCTTCCCTTTCCTCTTTCTAGAGGTTTCTCCGGCCTTAGATGCCATAAATGGTTATGGAAAAACAAAAAGCAATGCTTTTACCACACCAAACTTAAAAGGTTTGCTCGTCCTCGAGCAAAAGAAGAAAGAAGAGAGTAGAAGAAGAAGAAATGAAGGATATAGAGATGGCTTTGTGGTTCGGCCAAAGGGGGAGAAGTAGTGTTTAGCTTGTGTGAAAATGAAGGAGTGAAGATGGGTTTATATAGGAGTGGAAAGAGGGGTAGGGTTCGGTCATGTATGGGTGGGTTTGGGAGGGAAAGTGGTTTGAATTTGAATGGTTAGGTAAGTGGGGTTTTATGAAAGATGGATGTGAGTGGTGAAGAGAAAGATGGGATTTGATAGGTGAGGGTTTTTGGGGAAGAGGTGTTGAGGTGATTGGTGAATGGGTGAAGAAGAGAGAGAGTGGTGGGGTAGGTGGGGATCCTGTGGGGTCCACAGATCCTGAGGTGTCAGGAAAAGTCATCCCTGCACCAAGTGGCGAGCAAAATTGCTCCCTGTGCCAATTCTGGCGTTAAACGCCGGGCTGGTGCCCATTTCTGGCGTTTAACACCGACATCTTGCCCTTTCCTAGCGTTGAACGCCAGTCTGGTGCCCCTTTCTGGCGTTAAACGCCCAGAATGGTGCCAGACTAGGCGTTAAACGCCCATTTGCTGCCCTTACTGGCGTTTAAACGCCAGCAAGGTCTTCCTCCAAGGTGTGCTATTTTTCTTTCTGTTTTTCATTCTGTTTTTCCTTTTTCAATTGATTTTGTGACTTTCCATGATCATCATCCTACAGAAAACATAAAAATAACAAAGGAAAAATAGATAATATAATATTGGGTTGCCTCCCAACAAGCGCTTCTTTAATGTCAGTAGCTTGACAGTGGGCTCTCATGGAGCCTCACAGATGCTCAGAGCAATGTTGGAACCTCCCAACACCAAACTTAGAGTTTGAATGTGGGGGTTCAACACCAAACTTAGAATTTGGTTGTGGCCTCCCAACACCAAACTTAGAGTTTGACTGTGGGGGCTCTATTTGGCTCTGTTTTGAGAGAAGCTCTTCATGCTTCCTCTCCATGGTTACAGAGGGATATCCTTGAGCCTTAAACACAAGGGATTCTTCATTCACTTGAATGATCAATTCTCTTCTGTCCACATCAATCACAGCCTTTGCTGTGGCTAGAAAGGGTCTGCCGAGGATGATGGATTCATCCATGCACTTCCCAGTCTCTAGGACTATGAAATCAGCAGGGATGTAATGGTCTTCAACTTTTACCAGAACATCCTCTACAAGTCCATAAGCTTGTTTTCTTGAATTGTCTGCCATCTCTAGTGAGATTTTTGCAGCTTGCACCTCAAAGATTCCTAACTTCTCCATTACAGAGAGAGGCATGAGGTTTATGCTTGACCCTAGGTCACACAGAGCCCTCTTGAAGGTCATGGTGCCTATGGCGCAAGGTATTGAAAACTTCCCAGGATCTTGTCTCTTTTGAGGTAATCTCTGCCTAGACAAGTCATCCAGTTCTTTGGTGAGCAAAGGGGGTGCATCCTCCCAAGTCTCATTACTAAATAACTTGTCATTTAGTTTCATGATTGCTCCAATGTATTTAGCAACTTGCTCTTCGGTGACATACTCATCCTCTTCAGAGGAAGAATACTCATCAGAGCTCATGAATGACAGAAGTAAATCCATTAGAATCTCTATGGTCTCAGTGTGAGCCTCAGATTCCCATGGTTCCTCATTAGGGAACTCATTGGAGGCCAGTGAACATCCATTGAGGTCTTCCTCAGTGGCGTTCACTGCCTCTCCCTCCTCTCCAAATTCGGCCATGTTGATGGCCTTGCACTCTCCTTTTGGATTCTCTTCTGTATTACTTGGAAGAGTACTAGGAGGGAGTTCAGTAATTTTCTTACTCAGCTGACCCACTCGTGCCTCCAAGTTTCTAATGGAGGACCTTGTTTCAGTCATGAAACTCTGGGTGGTTTTAATTAGATCAGATATCATGGTTGCTAAGTCAGAGTGGCTCTGCTCAGAATTCTCTGTCTGTTGCTGAGAAGATGATGGAAAGGGCTTGCCATTGCTAAACTTATTTCTTCCACCATTATTGTTGTTGAAACCTTGTTGAGGTCTCTGTTGATCCTTCCATGAGAGATTTGGATGATTTCTCCATGAAGGATTATAGGTGTTTCCATAGGGTTCTCCCATGTAATTCACCTCTTCCATTGAAGGGTTCTCAAGATCATAAGCTTCTTCTTCAGATGAAGCATCCTTAGTACTGCCTGGTGTAGCTTGCATTCCAGACAAACTTTGAGAAATCAAATTGACTTGCTGGGTCAATATCTTGTTCTGAGCCAGTATGGCAATCAGAGTATCAATCTCAAGAACTCCTTTCTTCTTATTAGTCCCATTGTTCACAGGATTCCTTTCAGAAGTGTACATGAATTGGTTATTTGCAACCATTTCAATTAGTTCTTGAGCTTCTGTAGGCGTCTTCTTCAGATGAAGAGATCCTCCAGCAGAGCTATCCAAAGACATCTTGGACAGTTCAGACAGACCATCATAGAAAATACCTATGATGCTCCATTCAGAAAGCATGTCAGAGGGACACTTTCTGATTAATTGTTTGTATCTTTCCCAAGCTTCATAGAGGGATTCTCCTTCCTTCTATCTGAAGGTTTGGACTTCCACTCTAAGCTTACTCAATTTTTGAGGTGGAAAGAACTTTGCCAAGAAGGCATTGACTAGCTTTTCCCAAGAGTTCAGGCTTTCTTTAGGTTGTGAGTCCAACCATGTCCTAGCTCTGTCTCTTATAGCAAAAGGGAATAGCATAAGTCTGTAGACCTCAGGGTCAACCCCATTAGTCTTGACAGTGTCACAGATTTGCAAGAATTCAGCTAAAAACTGATGAGGATCTTCCAATGGAAGTCCATCGAACTTGCAATTTTGTTGCATTAGAGAAACTAATTGAGGCTTAAGCTCAAAGTTATTTGCTCCAATGACAGGGATAGAGATGCTTCTCCCATAGAAGTCGGGAGTAGGTGCAGTGAAGTCACCCAGCACCTTCCTTGCATTGTTGGCATTGTTGTTGTTTTCGGCTGCCATGGGTTCTTCTTCTTTGAAGATTTCTGTTAGGTCCTCTACAGAGAGTTGTGCCTTAGCTTCTCTTAGTTTTCGTTTCAAGGTCCTTTCAGGTTCAGGGTCAGCCTCAACAAGAATGCTTTTGTCTTTGCTCCTGCTCATATGAAAGAGAAGAGAACAAGAAAATATGGAATCCTCTATGTCACAGTATAGAGATTCCTTGAGGTGTCAGAGGAAAAGAAAAATAGAAGGAAGAGGTAGAAAATTCGAACTTATCAAGGAAGATGGAGTTCGAATTGTGCATTAAGGAATAGTGTTAGTCCATAAATTGAAGGATGTGAGAAGAAGGGAAGAATAAATTAAAAAGATTTTAAAAAACATTTTGAAAAACTCTAATTAATTTTCGAAAACCAAAAGTGGAAAAGAAATCAAGTGATTTTTGAAAAAGATTTTGAAATTAGAAAGTAAAAAGATATGATTGAAAACTCTTTTGAAAAAGATATGATTTAAGAAGATATAATTGAAAAAGATATAGTTTTAAAAAGAGATGATTGAGAAGATATGATTTGAAAAACAATTTAAAAAGATTTGATTTAAAAAGAATTAATGACTTGGCTAACAAGGAAAGATATGATTCAAACATTAAACCTTTCTCAACAGAAAAGGCAACATACTTAAAATGTTGAATCAAATCATTAATTGATAGCAAGTATTTTTGAAAATGGAAAGAAATTGATTTTGAAAAAGATTTGATTGAAAAGATTTTGAAAACTTGAAAAAAATTTGATTTGAAAACAAAATCTTCCCTCTTGTGCCATCCTGGCGTTAAACGCTCAGAATGGTGCACATTCTGGCATTTAACGCCCAAAGCACTACCCTTTTGGGCGTTAAACGCCCAGCCAGGCACCCTGGCTGGCGTTTAAACGCCAGTTTGCCATCCTCACTGGGCGTTTTGAACGCCCAGCTTTTTCTGTGTAATTCCTCTGCTGTATGTTCTGAATCTTCAATTCTCTATATTATTGACTTGAAAAGACACAAATTAAATTTTTTTTGGATTTTTAATAATGAGGAATAATCAAAATGCAACTGAAATCAAATAACAATGCATGCAAGACACCAAACTTAGCAGTTTGTATACTATTGACACTAACAAAATACTTAAGACAAGAGAATTTAAAGATAAAAAACAAGGAAATCATCAAGAACAACTTGAAGATTAATGAAGACACATGCATGAATTCGAAAAATGCAAGAAGAATAGAAACATGCAATTGATACCAAACTTAAAATGAGACTAGTGTCTCAATAAGAAACATAAAATTTTTTTGGTTTTTATGATTTTGTAATTTTTTGTGGTTTTTTTTTTGAAAACTATGTGGAAAAGTAAAATAAAGGATTCAAAATTCTTAATGAGAATCCCAGGAATCATTGCAATGCTAGTCTAAGACTCCGGTCCAGGAATTAGACATGGCTTCATAGCCAGCCAATCTTTCAAAGAAAGCTCCGGTCCAAAACACTAGACATGGCCAATGGCCAGCCAAGCCTTAGCAGATCATTGCTCCAACAGCAAGATTGATAGAAATCAACAAGCTCTTGTGATGATAAGTTGAAACCTCGGTCCAATAAAATTAGACATGGCTTCACAGCCAGCCAGACTTCAACAGATCATTATGAAACTCTAGAATTCATTCTTAAGAATTCTGAAAAATACCTAATCTAAGCAACAAGATGAACCGTCAGTTGTCCAAACTCAAACAATCCCCGGCAACGGCGCCAAAAACTTGGTGCACGAAATTGTGATCATCAATGGCACCATCAACATGGTACGCACAATTGTAATCTCAACTCTTTATCACAACTTCGCACAACTAACCAGCAAGTGTACTGGGTCATCCAAGTAATAAACCTTACGCGAGTAAGGGTCGATCCCACGGAGATTGTTGGTATGAAGCAAGCTATGGTCACCTTGTAAATCTTAGTCAGGCAAACTCAAATGGTTATGGATGATGTATGAATAAAACATAAAGATAAAGATAGAGATACTTATGTAATTCATTGGTGAGAATTTCAGATAAGCGTATGGAGATGCTTTGTCCCTTCCGTCTCTCTGCTTTCCTACTGTCTTCATCCAATCCTTCTTACTCCTTTCCATGCCAAGCTGTATGTAGGGTTTCACCATTGTCAGTGGCTACCTCCCATCCTCTCAGTGAAAATGTTCAACGCACCCTGTCACGGCACGGCTATTCAGCTGTCAGTTCTCGATCATGATGGAATAGAATCCAGTAATTCTTTTGCGTCTGCCACTAATGCCCCACAATCGCGAGTTTGAAGCTCGTCACAGTCATTCAATCATTGAATCCTACTCAGAATACCACAGACAAGGTTTAGACCTTCCGAATTCTCTTGAATGCCGCCATCAGTTCTAGCTTATACCACGAAGATTCCGATTAAGGGATCCAAGAGATAAACATTCAAGTCTTGTTTGCTTGTAGAACAGAAGTGGTTGTCAGCACTCGTTCATAAGTGAGAATGATGATGAGTGTCACATAATCATCACATTCATCATGTTCTTGGGTGAAAATGAATATCTTAGACAAAGAATGAGCTGAATTGAATAGAAGAACAATAGTAATTGCATTAATACTCGAGGTACAGCAGAGCTCCACACCTTAATCTATGGTGTGTAGAAACTTCACCGTTGAAAATACATAAGAACAAAAGTGATCATTGGCTTCGGCCCCAGAGAGGGAACCAGAAGAACCAAGATCTGATCTAAGATCTAAAGTGATCAAAAGATCTAAAATGATCCAAAGATGAAAATACAATAGTAAAAGGTCCTATTTGTAGAGAACTAGTGGCCTAGGGTTTACAAAGATGAGTAAATTACATACAAATCCACATCCGGGCCCACTTGGTGTGTGCTTGGGCTGAGCATTGAAGCATTTTCGTGTAGAGACTCTTCTTGGAGTTAAATGCCAGCTTTTGTGCCAGTTTGGGCGTTTAACTCCCATTCTTGTGCCAGTTCCGGCGTTTAACGCTGGGTAGTTTTGAGCTAATTTGGAATGTCGGTTTGGGTCATCAAATCTCGAGAAAAGTATGGACTATTATATATTTCTGGAAAGCCCAGAATGTCTACTTTCCAACACCGTTGAGATAGCGCCAATTGGGCTTCTGTAGCTCTAGAAAATCCACTTCGAGTGCAGGGAGGTCAGAATCCAACAGCATCTGCAGTCTTTTTTAGTCTCTGAATCAGATTTTTGCTCAAGTCCCTGAATTTCAGCCAGAAAATACCTGAAATCACAGAAAAACACACAAACTCATAGTAAAGTCCAGAAAAGTGAATTTTAACTAAAAACTAATAAAAATATACTAAAAACTAACTAAAACATACTAAAAACATACTAAAAACAATGCCAAAAAGCGTATAAATTGTCCGCTCATCAGCACGCGATCGCGTCGTCCATGCGATCACTTGGGTGCCAGTTTCTTCAAAGCTCCATTTCGCACTTTCCTTCCATTTTTGTATGTTTCCTTTTCCATCCTATAAGTCATTCTGCCTTAGAAAATCTGAAACTACTCAACACACTAATCACGACATCGAATGGAAATAAAGGTATTTAAAATAATTAATTTTAAAGCTTAGAAAACATGTTTTTCACATACATCACATAATAAGGATGGGAAAGTAAAACCATGCAATTAATATGAATAAGTGGGTGAAGGATTGAATAAATCACTCAAACTAAGCATAAAATAACTCATGAAATATGGGTTTATCAGGAACGTAGCCGCCTCTCTTGAAATTCCAACCCCTAGGCACAAAATTCCTTCCTTGATCCCCCTTGAAGAATGCTCGGTGATCACCCTTATCTAAAGCAGGTTTTCTTATGCAGTCCTCAACAGCTTTACTCTTATTTAGCAATTCAGAGAAGATTCTGACCTCCATTAGCCCACAGTGTAACGACCCAATTTTCAATATGTCTAGATCATCGTGAAAACTGAGCGCTACCAACTTATCCTCCTAATTATTACCTATCATTTATTATATAAGCCTGATTCGTTGTTAAAAGCATAGTTATTTTGGTGAGGTACTTTTACTTCTTTTTTTCGATCATGTTTGTCTAATGTTCGGAATCATTCACAAATAAACCCGTAAATAATAACAGTTACAACAGTTATAAACATCCACATTTATATACATCTCAAACAATTAACAACATTTAGTTAACCAGCCTTTATTAGAGTAATGATCTTTAGTTAGAACACCCCTAGATATAGCTAGACAATAACTATATATATATATATATATATATATATATATATATATATATATACAACATCCCAGGCCCTGACCTGTTCAAGAAGTCCCTAAGCTGGCACCCAGGCTAGCCTAAACTCTATACTCACCTAGTCCCTCTAAACTGCTAAAGTGAGGGAAAATACGTTCTAGGTCTTCAAAACTCGAGTCAGGTCAAATGTTATCAAAAGGTGGAAGGTCGTCTACTACTCTTCTGCATGATCACACATTGCCATATGACGTCCCACTGGTACTCCATCAAGTAGCCACATAACAGGAGTCTCATACACAGGATTTAGGCTAAAGTGCGCATATGAACAGGGTGCAGACGTTAGCTGGTTTCACATTATATACATATAAAAAGAGAACGAGATTTACTCTAAACTCAGAAGACTACCTAGAGCAGAATTATTTTGGCAAAATGGTCATCAGTAGATTATGGAAGGGTACTCCTGCTTCCATCTGAAGGGGGAAGGGAGAGAGAATGGGTAAGAATTAGGGAGTTCTTAGTAAGGCCAGGGTTATTAGTTACATTCATTAATTCCGTGTTGTTTAGCAGATAAATAGTAAAAATACAGAGAAACAGTAAATAGAAGATACAGATAAATAGAGCAAAGTAGAGAAAACAGAAAGTAGGACACAAACAGAAGAATACAAGAAAATAAAACACAAACACAAAGAATAGAATACAAACAAAGAAGGCATACATTCATACAACAATCATAACAGAGGAAATGCACAACAAAGTATGATGCATGTCTAGTCCTAGTGCAGGTAATGAGCTCATTTGTCGGTTATATACCCGCTCCCAATGTTACCCGGAGCAGCTGAAACGGGTATGGTTTTCCAGTTAGCATAGGTACATTTCACACTAATTGACGTATGAGTCATATCCTCTGTAAGCAGACTCTGCCTTACAGGTGGCAGCATTCCAGCCGTGTATGAAATCATATCCTCGGTAAGCAATCCTTACCTTACAGGTGCGACATTCTAGCCGTGTATGAATTAATATCCTCTGCAAGTGATCCCAGGTTATCAGTTGCAGGTATAGTGGTGGACGAAATTGTGATACAAGAGTTCCAGGCACTGTTAGAGAAGCTCACAACTCCGTTCAACTTAACCAGCAAGTGTACCGGGTCATCCAAGTAATACCTTACGTGAGTAAGGGTCGATCCCACAGAGATTGTTGGTATGAAGCAAGCTATGGTCACCTTGTAAATCTCAGTTAGGCAGATTCAATGGTTATGGGTTCGAAATTAATAATAAATAGAAAATAAAAAGGGATAGAAATACTTATGTAAATCAATAGTGGGAATTTCAGATAGGCTTATGGAGATGCTGTGCTCCTTTCGAATCTCTACTTTTTTTATTACATTCATCCAATCCTTCCTACTCCTTTCCATGGCAAGCTGTATGTAGGACATCACCATCATCAATGGCTACTTTTAATCCTCTCGGGAAAATGGTCCTATGCGCTGTCACTGCACGGCTAATCGTCTGGAGGCATCACCCTTGTTGATAGCTACATCCCATCCTCTCAGTGAAAATGGTCCAAATGCTCTGTCACAGCACGGCTAATCATCTGTCGGTTCTCAATCAGGTTGGAATAGAATCCATTGATTCTTTTGCGTCTGTCACTAACGCCCAGCCTTCAGGAGTTTGAAGCTCGTCATAGTCATTCAATACCGGAATCTTACTCGAAATACCACAGACAAGGTTAGACCTTCCAGATTCCCGGAATCCTACTCGGAATACCACAGACAAGGTTAGACTTTTCGGATTCCCATGAATTCCGCCATCTATCTAGCTTATACCACAAAGATTCTGTTGGGGAATCTAAGAGATATGCGCCCGGCCTAAAGTAGAACGGAAGTGGTTGTCAGTCACGCGCGTTCATAGGTGAGAATGGTGATGAGTGTCACGGATCATCACATTCATCAATTTGAAGTGCAACGTATATCTTGGAATAAGAATAAAAGAGAATTGAATAGAAAATAATAGTAATTGTATTGAAACTTGAGGTACAGCAGAGCTCCACACCCTTAATCTATGGTGTATAGAAACTCCACCGTTGAAATTACATAAGTGAAAGGTTCAGGCATGGCCAAATGGCCAGCCCCCATAAAGGTGATCAAAAGACCGAATGGTCAAAAGATGACTAATACACTAGTAAAAAGTCTTATTTATACTAAACTAGCTACTAGGGTTTACATGAGTAAGTAATTGATGCATAAATCCACTTCTGGGGCCCACTTGGTGTATGTTTGGGCTGAGCTTGATCTATCCACGAGCTGAGGCTTCTCTTGGAGTTGAACGCCAAGTTATAACGTGTTTTGGGCGTTCAACTCCGTGTTGTGACGTGTTTCTGGCGTTTAACTCCAGACAGCAGCATGTACTTGGCGTTGAGCGCCACTTTACGTCATCAATTCCCGAATAAAATATGGACTATTATATAATTCTGGAAAGCTCTGTATGTCTACTTTCCAACGCCGTTGAGAGCGCGCCATTCGGAGTTTTGTAGCTCCAAAAAATCCATTTTGAGTATAGGGAGGTCAGATTCTAACAGCATCAGCAATCCTTTGTCAGCCTCCTATCAGAGTTTTGCTCAAGTCCCTCAATTTCGGCCAGAAATTACCTGAAATCACAGAAAAACACACAAACTAATAGTAAAGTCCAGAAATGTGAATTTAACATAAAAACTAATGAAAACATCCCTGAAAGTAGCTTAAACTTACTAAAAACTACCTAAAAACAATGCCAAAAAGCGTATAAATTATCCGCTCATCATATAGCTCTCAATAACTGTGTAGCACTGGAAAATGTTCTATGGTCGTACACTATTTATCTAACTGCCTCAATGCAGAAGATGAACATACAAATAATTCTGGAGTTACCTTAATGTAACAAATGAATAAACAAACATCTCTTGGGTTGCCTTGATGAGTGAAAATCAATTCCACATAAACTAACCGACAAGTATACCGAGTCACATCAAGTAGTAAAACTCATATGAGTGAGGTCGATCCCAAGAGGATTGATGGATCAAGCAACTTTAGTCAGGTGATAAATTTAGTTAAGCTAACAGTGGTGAATTGGGTGAAATTGAACTAACAGAATATAAATTGCAGCAAATGTAAAAATACAGAAAGTAAATTGACTGAATCTTAAATAGAAAGAAACTTAAATTGCAGGAAAAGTAAATTGCATCAAATGTAAAGAGACTGGGTGCTGGGAAATTAAAGGAAGCAGTGAATCAAAGCAACAAGTAACAGAAAGAAAAACTCATTAGGGATTGGAGGTATCATAATCCATCATGAATCAAATAGATCTTAACTTCTTTCTCAATCATATGAATAGATCTATGGTGGATTGAAATTGATTGGATGCCAATTCCTTGGCAATCCAATCTCTCTAATCACAATCAATCTTGCCAATTCCTTGATCCAATTGTCATGAGAAGAGGTTAAGCATTTTCTCTCATGCATAAGCCACACAAACTCTCAAGATCTCAATTCCTCACGAATGGTGTTGATCAAGAGAGCTGTGAGAAACAGAGCTTCAGTTCTAATTTCCATGATTCCCCTTTCGAGGCTCACATGGAAATTCAAACCTCCTTCCGAAGTGAATGGATCTCAATCAAAGTAGAAGTTATTTCTTAGCTATCCAGATGAATTGAGAAGAAGAAGATGTTCACTTAATCATGTGAATTAAAATAAAGCTCCTCCCCCTAATGAATTGGGGTTCAGTAGATCATAGCTCAAAGAACAATTGCAAGAATTCTAAATTTCAGAAATATAAATCAAGGTTACTGTAAACTGAATTGTAAAACTTGCAGAAAGGAAAATTGCAGACGATAATGGCAGAAATTTGAAACTGCATAAGTTAAATTGAATTCAATACTGAAATGTAAAAGTGTAGAAAGGTAAAAGTGTTTCAAGAGCCCTTCTACTCTACTCCTACTCCTACTCCTACTCCTACTCCTACTCCTACTACTAATCCTACTGTATTTCAGCACCAGAACCCCCTAATGAATTTAAACTGATGCCTTTATATAGGCTTTCCTAAATTACAAATTGAAATAAAATTGAAAACAAATTATCATTAAATGAGATTCCTATTCTAGATGATCCTTATGGTCTTCATTGAGTGATAGGAGTGGGCTTGCTTGCTTGTAGTTCAAAAGAAATTTAAATGATTGATGTTTCTATCTAGCTCATTTTATGAAATCTTTTCTTTCTATTTCTTCCTTGAAGCAAGCTTTTCATTCTCTTCTTAGCTTCTCCTTTTCGGTGCTTTGCACTATGAGTTGATAACAAAGCTACGACTCCAAATGCTTTGTTTTCAAGTATTACCACTTGATACATAAGCACCACAAGCATTTAATTAGAGGACTTCTTTAAGCTCATTTATTTCTTGTCTTTACTCTCTAATTATTGATGCTCAGAGCCTTGAGCTATGAGGGAGTGCTTTTGCACTTGAGCCTAACCTTGACTTCTAAGTGTTTTGTTTTCAAGCTTTTTGCCTGATACATAAACACCACAAGTACTTAACAAATAAATTGTCATCGGTACTCAGAGCCTTCAGCTTTCTCATTCTTTCCCTTTTTCTTTTCTTGCCTTAACTGTATTTGCTTCTTCAAGGTTTTCAAGATTTCAAAAAATTTCATAAAATGTCCTAGATGAAAACTTCAATTAATTAAATTCCAATGCAATTGAACAATAATTAATCATACTAGCCTTCCAATACTTGTATGCCCATGCTAAGTTCTTCTTTAATTACCTTGTTTGTTTGTGATCATGATACTTAATTGCTTTTAAACTCACAAAACTCAAGTTGGTAGTAATAATGTCACAGCAACATGTTACATTCTAGTAATCAAACTATGCTTATTCACAATACACATCCATACAGAGAAGATAGAAGACAATCATGCAATTTAAAGTGCTGGAAATAAGTAGGAGATAAAAGGAGCGTTACCACCTTGTAGTTCATTTTCACTATTATTATCCTTTTCCCCCAATTCTTCCCCTTCCCATACCAAACTTAGAATGCTTGCTTATCCTCAAGAAATAATTAAAACAGTGGTGATAGGGTCTATGATGGTTCATGAGTGTCTTAAATAATAAAATGTCAGTGGTACATATGTTTAAGCAAGCGAAATTAAAAATAACAATGAAGGCACAGGAAACAGAGACATTGTGATTGCAAAAATAAGAAGTTATGCATGATACATTGCATAAAATATAAGTGGCATACTAAACTTAGTGTGACACTTTCACTTGGAATTGATGCAAGTATCCAATAAAGATTATAAACAAATTTTTGTTGCATAGCAACACCAAACTTAGAATGCAATCACATGTCAATTTATTTGAGCTAAAACTAAACAAAGGAAATTGTTTTATGCTAATAACGCAATCACCAAGCGAAGAATTTGTCACAAGTAAGGATTTCTTGGTGAGGTATTAACAACAACAGTTAGGGAGCAAAAATAAAAGAAAGTATCAAAAATAAAAGAATGACTAAAACCAAGAGAAAGAAAAAGTGCCACATCAAAAGAAAGATAACATTGCAGATGCATTATGATTATACAAACAAGTGGTGTTGCTGGACTCATTACATAGAAAAATAAGTGGCACACCAAACTTAATGTGACACTTTCTCTTGAAATTGATGCAATCATCCAGAAAGATTGAAAACATATTGTTGCAGGACAACACCAAACTTAGAATGTAATCATATGCTTAATTATTGAAAATAGACAAAGCAAAGAAAGAAAATGTTACCTACGGTTGAGTTGCCTCCCAATAAGCGCTCTTTTAGTGTCATTAGCTTGACATGTTATTCTTAACTGTCTTCCTCTTCTTCTAGTTTGTTAAGAGGAATGACCTCTGGTAGAAGGAAGAGCTAGTCAGTGCCCCCTTTCTTAGCTTCTTCCCAGCAAGCTTCCTTTGGTTATTTGCTTGATTAAACTTACTTGCTGGTGGTTCAAGGGTGGGACAATTTACAGTTGACCTTTTTTTCTTCATGAATGTTGTCCTTTGTAGCTTGGTCACAATCCTCTCTTTGGTGCTCTTGTCAGTTGCCTTTACTTTTTTTATTCCAAGACTTGGTAATTTTGTGATTGTTTGAGTATTCTCTTCACCAAAAGCCTCTTGAATTGGTGGTTCAATGAGCCCTTCATCCATGTAGCTCTCTGCTTCAATTGAGTGTGAACTTCCTTGATTGGCTTCCTGCCTTTCTTCTACATGATACTCCATTGAGTCTTTTGGGGGTGAAGTTTCATGTTCCTCTGTCACCACAATTAGCTTCTGTAAATATGGAGCCACAGGTTCAAATATCTCCACAACCTCTTTCTCCATTGAAGTTTCATTTGGTATTTGAGCTTCTTTTCTTTGTTCTTCCACTTCCTCCTTTGCACTCAACATTTGATTTAATAGCACTTTTATGGAGGAGGTTTGTTGTTCTTCCCAAGATTTCTTCATCTTCTCTTCATATCTTTCAATCACGGATTCAAGTGTTGAGAGTCTTTGGTTCAGGGAAGTTTGTGGGGGTTGTGAGTCTTCATGTTCCTTTGTCATTTCAAGTGGCCTCTGTAGATATAAAGTCCTTGGCTCAATATCTCCACCACCTCATTCTCCATTGAAATTTCACTTGATACATGGGCCTCTTCAGCTTGCTCTTCCACTTCCTCCCTTCACCCACAGATTGGTCTTCATCTTCCTTACTTAGTAGTTCTAAGTTTTTCCTCATTTTCTCTAAGTGCTCATCCATCTTTTTGAAGAGGATTCTTTGTTCTTTTCAAGATTGTTCTTGTCTTTGACAGGGTTGTTCAACTGCTAGCTCAAGGAAAGAAGGCTGAGAATCAATTTCTGGATACGTGGGTATTGTGGTGAAGTCATTTTGAGAAGTATGGAAAGAATTTTGTGCTGAGTCATACTCAAGTGATGAGGAGTTTTCAAATAAAAAACTGGGAGTTGAGGTTGGACAATTTTTCATGAATGAATTGAAGGTACTCTCAAGTGATGATGGCTTTTGATAGGTGGAGTGTGGACCATTGAATGCTATTTGGTTTTGATCCTCCCACCCACAACTTGAGTAACTGTTGGATTCATGAAAGTATGGATCATCTTGTGGCATTAGGGAGCAATCTTGCATGAATGTATTGACATCACAATCAAATGATGATGTTTCTTGATGAACTGAATATGAAGCATTGAAATTTCCTTCCCAGTCATAATTCGTGTCAGTGTCATAACAATATGAGTCACTTTGTGGTTCTAGGAAGTAGTTCATTTCACTTGATAGTTCATACTCTCACATTCCTTGTTAATATTCCCAGTCACCATTAGGATAATGACATAAATCATATTGTGGTGGTGGACAATATCCTATTTCACTTGATTGTTCACACTCTTGTTGATATTTCCAGACACCATGAGGATAATGACATAAATAATTTTGTGGTTCTGGACAACATCTCAAGTGATTTGCTTGATCATTTTGTAGCTCTAGAGCATATCCCCATTAGTTGGATTGCTCATAATCTGTCATTTCTTGGTGATTTTCCCAGCCATCATTAGGATAATGAGTTGAATCATATTGTGATGGTGGGTAATATCCCATGAAATTTGTTTGATCAAAAGATGAAGTGAAGTCCATTTGAATTTTGTAAATCACAATCACCAACGAAAACTGAAATTACTCAAATCAGAGATGAGAATTTCTTAGTGAGGCAATAATAGAAACTCCTTAGTATCAAGAGAAAACAGAAAATTAAAAGAACTCAAATGACAAAAACAAAGAAAATGCTTAATCTAGACTCATCACCCACTTAATCATTGTCGATCTAAATCATTCCCCGGAAATGGCGCCAAAAGCATGATGAGTGAAAATCGATTCCACACAAACTAACCGACAAGTATACCGGGTCACATCAAGTAGTAAAACTTACATGAGTGAGGTCGATCCCACAAGGATTGATGGATCAAGCAACTTTAGTTAGGTGATAAATTTAGTTAAGCTAACAGTGGTGAATTGGGTGAAATTGAACTAACAGAATATAAATTGCAGGAAATGTAAAAATGCAGAAAGTAAATTGACTGAATCTTAAATAGCAAGAAACTTAAATTGCAGGAAAAGTAAATTGCATCAAATGTAAAGGGACTAGGTGCTGGGAAACTAAAGGAAGCAGTGAATCAAAGCAACAAGTAACAGAAAGAAAAAATCAGTAGGGATTGGAGATATCATAATCCATCATGAATAAAATAGATCTCAACTTATTTCTCAATCATATGAATAGATCTATAGCGGATTGAAATTGATTGGATCCCAATTCCTTGGCAATCCAATCACTCTAATCACAATGAATCCTGCTAATTCCTTGATCCAATTGTCATGAGAAGAGGTTAAGCATTTTCTCTCATCCATAAGCCACACAAACTTTCAAGATCTCAATTCCTCCCGAATGGTGTTGATCAAGAGAGCTATGAGAAACAGGGCTTCAATTCTAATTTCCATGATTCCCCTTCCGAGGCTCACATGGAAATTCACAGATTCAAACCCCCTTTCCAAAGTGAATGGATCTCAATCAAAACAGAAGTTATTTCTTAGCTATCCAAATAATTTGAGAAGAAGAAGATGTTACTTAATCATGTGAATTAAAATAGAGCTCCTCCCCCTAATGAATTGAGGTTCAGTGGATCATAACACAAAAAAAAATTGCAAGAATTCTAAATTTCAGAAATGTAAATCAAGGTTACTGTAAACTGAATTCTAAAACTTGCAGAAAGAAAATTTGCAGACGAGAATGGCAGAAATTTGAAACTTCATAAGCTAAATTGAATTCAATAGTGAAATGTAAAAGTGCAGAAAGGTAAAAGTGTTTACAAGAGCCCTTCTACTCTACTCCTACTCTTACTCCTACTACTACTACTACTTCTACTGTATTTCAGAACCAGAACCCCCTAATGAATTGAAACTGATGCCTTTATATAGGCTTTCCTAAATTACAAATTCAAATAAAATTGAAAATAAATTACAATTAAATAAGATTCCTATTCTAGATGATCCTTGTGGTCTTCATTGAGTGATAGGAGTGGGCATGCTTGCTTGTAGTTCAAATAGGCTTGGAATGAAGTTAATTTGAGCAGAAATTCACTTCTAGGAGAGCGTAGCGTTCATTTGGAGAATAGAGCACTCGGGCACCCACGCGTATGCGTGCTATACGCTTGTGCATCCCTGGTGTTTTGGCTCGTCGACGCGTACGCATCCCTTGCAGCGTTTGCTTTGAAAGCGTAGCGTTCGTGAAATGAACGCTTGACGTGGCAAAAATTGGCGGATTTAGAATGATTGAGAAAAATGGCATTGCAAGTACAGTTCTTAACCAACAAAAATCCACTTGTCAATTTAGAAAAGAGTTGTCACAAAATTAGAATTAAAATACTGGGAGTATGAGTCCCAGGTCGTCTCCCAACGAGTTGCAGAAAGATGTGCTATTTTATTAATCAGAGATTTTCCAAAATGATTTTGAGTTTGATAAAAAGGAAACTAAATCAGAGAATTTATGTAATTTAAATAAAAATCTTGACCGGGAGAAGATTAATCGGAAGTTCTATCCTTATTGGAATTTTATCAAGATCAATTAATAATTAGTGGTTGTTTCTACTTAGTTAACCCTCAATGAATGAAGAAAAGTCAAGTTAAAAGTCAACTTCTATTCACAAGTCCTAATCCTCTCCCTTGGAAAGGATTAGAGTTAGTGACTAACAAGCCAACTGATGATTGAATTTTTGACAGTTTAGAATTTCACTCACGAAATCTCGTTGTAAAGTATAGTTTCTAAACCAACAATAATCCATTCATACAAAAGATTGTTTGTCACTAAAACAAACCCCTAAATTTATAAACCAAAGTATTGAACCTCGGGTTGTTCTCCATAGGAATTGTAATAAAGTGTCTTGTTATTGGTTATGAGTTATTTTTGGGGTTTTGATAAGAGACATGAAAGATAAATGGCAAGAAAGTAAACTAATAGCTAAAAAGGTCTTAGCAAGGGTTGGTGGTCAAGGATCTCTATCCTAATCACTAACCACAATATGAGAATTGGCAAGGATTAATCTCACTAAATAATCCTCTAACTACTAGTAAAGGAAAGTTAAATGAGATATATCAATCCAAGTCTATAGGTCCTAATTCTCCACTAATTCAATTAGTGAGAACTAGAGTCAATGGCTCCCAATCATCAATCACTTGGACATTAGTAACTCAAGAGTTCCTAGGTTACCTTTCCAAGCCAAGAGCATAAAATCCTACTCTAAAATCCTTCCAAGCATTTTATCAAACACTTGGAAGGTAAAAGAATAAAGCATGGTAGATCAATCAACAAGAATAAAATCTAACAACAATTATTGCAAGAACTAACAACAACAAATCAAAAGAAGAACAATTATTATGAATTGCCTTGAATTGAATAGAAAGAAAATAGAAGAAACAAAAGTAGATCTATAACAAAGCATAGAAACAACATAAAGGAAATTACAACAAAAGAATAGAAGAATGATGATTGCAACAACAAGGAATTGAGAATAAGGAGTAGAAGAATGAATGAATGAAAACCTAGATCTAAGAACTAACCTAATCCTAATCCTAATCCTAGAGAGAAGTGAGAGCTTCTCTCTCTAAAACAAACTCTAAACTAATCCTAGTGAGTGTGAATGATTGAAAGTGAGTGAATCCCCCTTTTACTCTTCAATCCTTGGCTTTAAATAGCATCTTTGGCACCAAAGTTGGTTGGAATTGGGCCCCACAACCCTTCTGAATTCGCTGGCCACGAGTTTATTAAAAAATCATATTCCAGGACCGACGGGTACGCGTACAGCACGCGTACACGTCCATGGGGTAATTCGCGAGCTGCGCTTAAGCGCCAAGTGCACGCGTGCGTCCATGGGCGAGTTCAATTCTTTGGCTTTTCATGATCTTCTCTACTTTGTATGCTTTCCTTTTCACTCCTTTGATCCATTCCTAGCCTTTTCAATCTGAAATCACTAACAAACACATCAAGGCATCTAGTGGAATCAAAGGTGAATTAAAATTAACTAATTTAAGGTCTAGAAAGCATGTTTTCACATCTAAGCACAAATAAGGAGACAATCATAAAATCATGCTAATTCATTGAATAATTGTGGGTAAAAGGTATTAAAATCTCCTAAAATCAATACAAGATAAACCCTACAAATGGGGTTTATCAACCTCCCTACACTTAAACCAAGCATGTCCTCATGCCTAAACTAAGAATGAGGTAAAGGGCATGGCATTTATTCAATCAAAACTAACTAAATGCAATCTACATATATGCAACTATCTAAATGAATGCAATTGCTTGGTCAAAATAAATCAATTCCCAAGAATACATATATAAGCACAAGGGCCAAAGGTATTAACAACCATGCCAAACCATAGTTGAATTGATCTATTACATATTTTTTACAAACTTGCATGAAAAGTGACACTTATCGGTGGAAACATGTAATTGAGCAATCGAACCCTCACCGGATGTGTTTGCACTCTATTCGCTCAAGTGTTTGGGTCGATTCACTCAATTCTCCCCTAATCATGCTTTCTAAGATTTGTTTTTCTTCTAACAATTAACATTTATTTCATGCATGCATACACATTTGAATCTTTGATAAACTTAAACTTCCCACCTAGCCTATGACATCCTATACAATTTAGTTCTAACCTAACTACCCATTTTTCACTTTTTTCACATACTCATGTATCCCTTTTCATTTCACAACATTTATGCATTGATCTTTATTGAGCTTCACTTTGCTTTCGGGCATTTTATCCCCTTTTTATTTCTTTCTTTTTCTTTGTTTCTTTCTTTTTCTAATAATTTTTTTCCATATTATTTTTTTCTTTTTTTTTATTTTTCTCATTTTTTCTTTCTATATACAAGAGCATCAATGCATAAGGTTTTACATTTGATCAATACATGAGCATGTACCCAATTCCCAATATTCACAACAAAAATACAAAACTACCCTTTTACTCCCCCAATGTTCCAAGATTTCCCACACTTGAATGATACTCACGTACTAGCCTAAGCTAATCAAAGATCCAAATAAGGACATTTATTATTTTTCGCTTTAAGGCTTATAATGTGCTAAATTAAAGAACAAGTGGGTTAAGCGTAGGCTCAAAGTTGGCTAACAATGGAAGATAAAAGGTAAGCCCATATGGGTAAGTGAGCTAAATGAAATGATGGCCTCAATCATATAAATACATGTATACATAAAATAATGGAAATAGAGAATCAAACATATCAAAGATTACAATCATAGAAAGAGAATAATGCACACAAGAAGGAAAAATAAGTAGTTATAAGATGTAACCACACCATTAGGCTCAAATCTCACTTGCTTGTGTTCTTAGCTCAAAAACATGATCCACAATACATATATGTGATTCAGGCAAGTTCTATGAAAAAGTTTTTCACTCAAATCAATTGAGGTGCCCTATAGATAGAATTCTTGAAAGATCTCATTATTTTGACTAAGCTTATTATGTATATATATGCAAAATTAGAAAATACAACTAAAAAAACCCTAAAAAAACCTAAAATGAAATGCAAAAGTGTTGGAATTAGAAACTCGTCACCCAAAATCGCCGACCGGTCGGACGACCTCCCCACACTTAAAAGTTTGCACCGTCCTTGGTGCACTCAAAGATGAGCAAGGGGGTACGGCGACTCTCTGGATTGCTGCGTTCAGCTGGTAGGTTAACCAGTGCTGCGTGTTCTTAATCTTGCTTTCGTTATTGCTTGTGGTGCATCCATCATGAAAAAGAAAAATATAACACCATAAGATGAGAGGATATAAAAGCAAGGAAGCATACGTTGTTGGAATGAGGTAAATCACTAGGAATGAGTGAGTGAATTAGTGTGACATTAAGAAATATTAGGTATGTGAATTCTAAATTGCGCGGTTTAGAACACACATTAGCATAAAAAGTGATGCCACAAAAGAAGTATGCGCTTCACTTATCCTAGTGTGCTTGAGATGCATTAAGTGAACTTGTAAGGTAAAACAAGCTTTGAAGAAGCATGAAAGCATTCAAGCTAAAAACATATGGATGCATATGATCATGAACACAATGCATTACGGCAAATGCACAACATCATCCATCAAGAGGTTGCCTAATCACAGAATAAGGCTCAAATCACATGGTGGCCAAATTATGCAATTCAAAAAGATTAAACATGCTTGAAGGCATTTCTCATCACTTGGTATTATTAAAAGGTAAGCATGAAAAACTTAAAACCAAGTAGCAAAATATAACCTCAACAATAGAATCCAACAAAGATTATAAACAAAGTGATGTTAAGAAAATATCCCTTTTTAATACTCAGCAACAATTAATGGTAAACAAGAATAACAATCCAACACTTATAATGAAAAAGAGAAAATGAAATGAAAACTAACTAAAACTAACTAATCAACTAACTAACTAACTAATTAGTTAACTAAAATAAATGGTTATCAATGGTGTTTGGAAGTATTGGATGAGGGGTAGAAGGAGGGAAGAAGAAAGGAGAAGGAAAGAAATGGGAAGAGGAGAAGAAAAGAAGTGGATTGAAGGAGGGGCATCCACGCATACGCGCACAAGGCGCACACGCGCGGATGGTGGTATAATGGACGCGACGCGTATGCGCACCTAACGCGTCCGCATCGATGGCTTATTTCAAGAGTGGCGTGCACACATCATGTGCGCGTACGCACGAATGGTTTTGTGCCAAAGGCACAACGTTGGCATAGCACAGGCACAACTCTCGGGTCAATGTATGAAAGGTGGAACTTCTCAATCCATGTGTACGCGCGCATGGCGCGTCCGCGCGGAATTGCCGAAAAGCTTGGGCACGCGTAGGCACACCGTACACGTACGCGTGGATGGTGCTCTGTTTTTCAAAAATTTTTCTATGTTTTTGCACCAATCCAAGCATTCCAAACCTCCAAACAGCTACCAAAACACCCTAAAACCTTATTTAACATGATAAAATACTAATTAAACTCAACAAACTAATCAAAACATGAAATTAAACTACTTTTACCAATATGTATAAAAAGAGAAAATGAAAAGAAGTTACCATGGTGGGGTGTCTCCCACCTAGCACTTTTGTTTATTGTCCTTAAGTTGGACTCATAGGGAGCTCCTCATCAAGGTCGCTTGTGCTTGTACTCATCTTGGAACATCCACCAATGCTTGGTCTTCCAATAAGCTCCATCATTCAAGATTAATAACTTCAAGCTTGGGTGGAGTTCCTCACAAGCTATGAGCTTCCAAAGGTGATCCTCGTGTATTCCAGGATCCCATATCTTGTTTCTACACCCATCTTTGGGTTGATTATCATTATTCCATTTGGGTGGCATAACCTTATAATTCTCATTTAAGAAACCAAACAATATCCTAGACCCAAGAAATTTAGTTCTACACCAACCGTTGCAATTAAGCTTTGAACGTGTAGCCATAATGAACCTAGAATAATGTTTCCAACCACTAGCCATCTCCCTTTTACTCTTAAAGCCACAAATATATCTAAGTTGACCATCTGTTTCAATCAAACCATATTCAAGGGGAATAATAAAGCTAAAGTATAAGGAATTTACCCACTTGAATGAAAGAATGGATGGTGGTGGCTTGGGGAGAGGTGTCTCCAATGTGCTTGTAAGCTCTACTCCATTGTGTTCTTCCTTGTCAACTTCCACCTCTTCATAAAGTTCTTCATTCTCAATTCTTTGTTCATCAACTTCATCTAACTCTTCTCCATCACTTAGGTCATAAATGGGAGGTTGAGAGAAATCTACCTCCACATCACTTTCAAATTCATTGGGAGAAGGTTCTTTAAATTCAAAGGATTCTTCACCAAGAAGATTGGATGCATGATCTGTATCACCAAGGGAACTCAATTCTTGCTTCATCCATTCCAAGTATTCATTCAAAAGTTGCCTTGGAGGTTGGCACTCTCCTCCTCAACATCAAATTCACTCTTCTTGGAAGGATTCTCTATGATTTTAGCTTCCTAAGGAGGTTCCGCATCTCCTAAGTCTTCAACCACTTCTTCCTTTTCTTCAATAATCATAGGCTTTTCCAATTTCTCTAATACAAAATAACATTCCTCCTTCTCCACTGGAGTTTCCAATCTCTCCTTCATGCTATGCTCTTCCGTGGATTCTTCACATGTAGCTATGGGGGTTACTTGAATATTCAAGCATTGGGAGGCTAATCGGCTTACTACCTTGGTCAAGGTAGCCACAAATTGTTGCACATCCCTTTTCATTTCATCTTGCCCTTGAAGAAGAATACCAAGGGTTTCATCCATTAGAGATTGGAGTGGATAGGAGGGTTCATTATTTTGGAGAAAGAATTCGTGATAGGAAAGTAGTTCTTCTTGGTAAAGGTGGTGGTGTGTATTGAGGTGGTTCTTGGGAGTAATTATGATAGAATTGTGGTGGTTCTATGTGTGGCTCATATGGTTCAAAATGTGGTTGGTATTAGGGATGATCAAAACCGAACTAGACCGAACAAAACCGATGAACTGAACCAAAAAACCAAAAACTGAATAAACCGAAAATCGAAAAAACCGAAAAATTAAATGTTTGCTGTTTTTTCTTCGGTTTGGTTCGGTTTTTGGTTCTAACATACAAAACTTGAACCAAACCGAACCGAACCGCTACTTTAATTTAAAGCCAAAAATGTCTTAAATAAAACCTAACCCTAATAACGCAATACCCTAACATTCTCACTCACTCTCCTTCACTTCTGCGCTTCACAGCTCTTGGGCTAGAGTCTCTCTCCACTTTCCTCATCACATAGTCAATCTGCCTCTCAAACCATTGCAGTAACAGCCCATCCATTTTCTTTCTTTCGCAGTTTGTACTCACCCTTTCCCTTTCGCCTCTCCCTTTCCTTCTCTCGCAGTCGAAGCCGCCGCCGTTCGTCGCACGTCACCCGTCAGTCGCACTTCGTCACCCGTCGTTCGTTCGTCGTTGAAGCCGTGTTGTCTGTCTAGTCTCTTCTTCTCTGTCATCCTCTATAATGGAACCTAGGCCTCAGATTTGTTTTTTTGTTCTGATTCTATTTTTTGTTAAATCTGATTTAGTCTTGCTATTAATTCTAATTTGTAATGAACACTTGGTTGGCTTGTTCTTGATTCTATGGTTGAGCTGTTGATTCTGATTTTGTTTTTTAATTTTGAACTTTTGTTCTATTTTGATTTGGGGTAATTTTGATTTAGGGTTGATTTTGAACTTCTTGTTTATTTGATGATAATGCAGGAAAGAGGAAGGTGGAAGAGGAAGAATTTGTGGAATTGGTGCACCATATGAAAATTTTTAGAATTAGTTTGGTTGTATTTCTGATTGTCTTTGCCCTTTTTTTTTGCTTTTTGATTTACTGAGTCTGGTTAATTACCTAACTTGACTTTGTGGTTTGGTATTCTAATTTTTGTTGTTTTAATTTTATTGTTGTTCTAATTTTGACCTATTTCTAATAATTTATTCAATTTTTCTTGGATATATATTATTATCTGGTTACGGTTCTCTTTGCTGAATTCAATCCTTGGAGATAATGATGATTGAGTTGTAACACATTATCAACATATAGTGAATTATGTTGCTGCAACATTCATATTTTTATAGTATTTTTTTTAGAAGATAGAGTTTTAAATCATCTGATTTATGTACAGCGTATAGAAGTAATGGTTGATTGACAATAGTTGTTGTTTTATTTGTTAATGTTGTTTTACTTGTTATTGATTCATTGATTATTTGATTTCATTGTTGCTGGTTGTTGTTTTCTTGCTGTTTCAGTGTTCATTGTTGAAAATTAGTGACTTTCCTTTTGTTGAAAATTATAGTTGCATTAGTAAATTGCATATATGATATATGTGTCCTTATATAAGCATCTTCTTATAGTAAAGTGCAGGAAAATAAAGTGTTGGAAAGTAAAAGAGCAAGATAAGTAAAATGCTAAAAATTAAATGATGGAAGGTAAAGGTAGAAAACATAAGGGATTGGAGATGTTGATTCCTCTTGAATCAATGGGTCTCACTCCTTCTTAATCATATGAAGAAAATCTATGGCGGATTGTCAATAATTGAGTTCCAGTTCCTTGGCAATCCAATTTCTCTTAACACAATCAATTGCCAATTCCTTGATCTAATTGTTCATGAGAAGAGATTAAGTTTAATTCTCTAATCCATAAGCCACACAAGTTCTCAGGGTCTCAATTCAAAATAGGAATTTATTGATCAAAAGAGTTGTGAGAGAAAGAGCTTCAAACTGAATTCCATGATCCCTCTTCCAAGGCTCACATAAAGATTCAAGTAGATCTAAACCTCATTCCAGTAGTGAATAGATCTATTAAGCACAGAAGTTTTCCCTTAGCTACAACACGCGGATTTAGAAGAAGAATAATTTCATTAATTCATTTGGGTTACAACAGAGCTCTTTTCCCAAAATGATGGGGTTAGTTGATCATTCCTCTAAGAAATCTCAAAAGAAAATTAAAGTGCATGAAAGTAAAAATGAAAATTAAAGACTTATAACTAAAATGGAAATTAAAGATTCATAAATGAAAATTCAAGATAAACAACTAAACTATTACAAGGTAAGAAAAGAAAGAGAAGAAGAGTGTATGAAGGAAGGGTCCGAAAACCCTTCCCAGAACGGTGTTTCCAGTCCAGCCTCCTGTGAAGTGTGAAACTAATACCTATTTATAAGCTAGCCTAAATTACAAATTGAAATGAAATTGAAAGTAAATTACAATCAAATGAAAATTAGCTAATTCTAGATGATTCTAGTGGCCTTTATTGGTTGACAATTGTGGGCTTGCTTGCTTGAACTTTAAGTGGACTTGGAGTGAAATATTTGATCCAAATTGAGGTTCTGGATTGACTTGGCATTATTGGGCAGTATTTGTGGCATTGCCAATGCCCAAGAAAATTGCTTCTAGGTTGACTTGGTCTTGACATATTTGGGCCTTAAAGATGCTTATTGTTTGTGCTTCAATTTCATGCCCACTATAGATTATTAAACACCGTTGGAAAGCTCTGAATACCAGCTTTCTAATGCAACTAAAAGCATCTCAATTGAATCTTTGTAACTCAAGTTATGCTCCTTTGAAGGAGCTAAGGTCACTGGCATTATTGCTGGCATTAGTGTGCTAACACTGCCACTAACGCCAGCGTTAATGGCGTTAACAATCCCACTAACACCAGTGTTAACGGTGTTAATAATGCTAGGTTCTGAAGCTCTAACTTAATTTCCACCCCCATAATATTATATATTTTTGAAAATCCCTGAATGTGTACTTTCCAATGTTTTTAGAAGCGCATCATTTGGTGCTTGACAGCTCGAGTTAAACTCCATGGAAGGTGAAGAGATCAGCTAGCCTTACTACAGGTTGATACTATGTTCATCTTTGAACTTTTGGGGTAAGTTTTCTCCCTCAAATTTAGTGTCCATCATGTAGTGTCATATATTCTTGGAAAGATTTAGATTCCTACTTTCCAATGCCATTGGAATCACCTCATTTGAAGCTTTGTAGCTCAAGTTATTCTTGTTTGAGGAGGACACGGTCAGGCTACCGAGTGCTAAGTTAGCGCTGGCGTTAGTGGCACTAACGTGGCCACTAACGCCACCATTCCTCGCTTAGTCACGTTAGCACTGGCGTTAGTGGGTGGCTAATGCTACCACTAATGCCACTTTTGCTTGCCTTGCCCACGTTAGCACTGGCATTAGTCGCACGCACTAACGTTGCCATTGATACGGAAAAATTAATCTTCCATAATTAACTACCGGCAAGTGCACCGGGTCGTATCAAGTAATAAAACTCACAAGAGTGAGGTCGATCCCACGAGGATTAACAGATTAAGCAAGCAATAGTTGATTGATTACTCTAGTTAGACAAGCATAATTGAGAGATAATCAAACAAGAAATGTAAATGACATTAAAGTAAATGAAAGTAATAAAGTGCACGAAATTAAATGACAAGAGTGTAAAGTACAAGAAAGTAAATTGCAAGAAATGTAAAGTGCAGAAAAGTAAATAGTTAGAACTAAAAACGAAAAAAGAGGCATTAGAATCAAGAGATAATGTACTTCTCCGAATCAACAATTCTCATCTCTTTCTCAATCAATGCATTCATTGATCTCTTGGCAATCTTAGGTGATTGAATCCTAATTCCTTGGCAATCCAATCTCTCTAAGCTTGAACAATTGTCCAATTTCTTGATCTGATTGCTCATGGGAAAAGATGAAGTACGATTATAGATTATACCACATGTTTTTCTAGATCAAAGCATTGGTAGGATTTTGTCACTGTACCATCCAATCCCTAACCTAGTCCAACATGAGAAAGTATTTCTAGCATGATTTCCTCATTCCTCTTCCAACGTTCAGAGGAAATCCAAGTATGAACAATTTCTCTTCCGAGATAATTGTTCAATTGGATGAAGATCGAAAGCTTTCAAGCAATTCAAGAGAAAAGAAAGAGGAAGAAGAATAAAAACTATTATTGATCCATTGAATTGCTATAGAGATCTTTTTCCAAATGGAAAGAGTTATTAACTAAAATATTTACAAGGTGATGGAAGAAATGGAAGATAGGAAAGGTGTGGAAGGGAGGGGTCCGAAGACCCACTCCCAGTGGTGTGTGCTAGGGGATGTGTGTGTGCGTGATTCTGGACTCCCCCTCCAATCTAGAATGATTTCAATGTAGAAACTAAGGCCTTAATATAGGCTCTCCTAAATTAGAAAATAAAATGAAATTAAAAGCAAATTACAACGAGATGAAAATTCCTATTCTAGATGCTTCTTGTGGCCTTCATTGGTTGAGAATTGTGGGCTTGCTTTCTTGAACTTTGAAGTAGACTTGAGAGGGAATTGAATGAAATTGTGGTCCAGGATGACTTGGTGTTGGTGCTAACATTAGCCACACTAATGCTACAAGTGTGGCGTTAATGCTAACATTAGTGGTATTAAAGTCATGACTTGCTCCAAGTTGGTATTTTTGGGTCTTAAAGATGTCTATTGTTTTTAGTTCAGTTTCATGTCCACTATAGAGTATTAAATATCATTAGAAAGTTCTAAATGTCAGCTTTCCAACGCAACTAGAATCACTTCAATTGAACCTCTGTAATTCAAGTTATGCTCCTTTGAAGGGGTCAAGGTTGCTGGCATTATTGCTGGCGTTAGTGGCACTAGCGTGGCCACTAACATCAGGGTTTAGGGAGTTAATAATGCTAGGTTCTGAAGCTTAAACTTAATGTCCATCATATACTATTATATATTTTTGGAAAGCCCTGAATGTCTAATTTTTAATGTTTTTAGAAACGCATCATTTAGAGCTCTACATCTCGAGTTATATGTCTTGGAAGGTGAAGATGTCAGCTGGCCTTACTACAGGTTTATACCATGTTCATCTTTGCACTTTCGGGGCAGGTTTTCTCCCTCAAATTTAGTTTCCATCATGTAGTGCTATATAGGCTTGGAAAGATCTGGATTCCTACTTTCCAATTCCACTAGAATCACCTCATTTGGAGCTTTGTGGCTCAAGTTATTCTTATTTGAAGAAGACATGTTCAGGCTGCAATGTGTGATGTTGCCCACGTTAGTGCCTACGTTAGTGGCTCTAACGTGGCCACTAACGTAGGCCTTCTTTGCTTCACTTAAGTTAGTGGTGTTAACGTCACCACTAACTTCCCATGCTGCTCCATTCTCCATGTTAATGGCTCATGTTAGTGGCATTAACGTGGCCATTAATGTGGGTCTTCCTTTGCCTTCGACCACGTTAATGGTGTTAACTTCACCATTAACGTCACGTGCTCTCTATTCTTCACGTTAGTGCCATTAAATTTGCCACTAACTTGGCTCATTCTCCTTTTGTCCACGTTAATGCCCACATTAGTGGCACTAACGTGACCACCAACGTGTGTCTCCTCTGCTTCTTCTTCTTTCATGCTTATTTTGTGCTTTTTACTTTCTTTTCCACCAATTTCTGCAAATTCAAACCAAATCAAAGAATTGAAAGTAATATATGATTTAATCTTAAAAATACTCAATAATTAAGCATGGTTAGTGAAAATGAAAGGTGAAAAAGCATAGAAAAATAAGCCATGATGCCCTGGCATCACAACACCAAACTTAAATCTTGCTTATCCCCAAGCAAGAAGAGAATCATGCAATAAAGTTGACAATCCAAGGTAAGAAGAATATCAATGTAATGTTCATGGTTAGCTAGTTTTTTATGCATGCAACAATCACAAAATAAAATCAAATGATTGATGCTTCTATCTAGCTCACTTATGAAATTTTTTCTTTCTATTTCTTCCTTGAAACAAGCTTTTCATTTCTTTCTTGGCTTAGCTTTTTGGGTGCTTTGCACCATGAGTTAAAAGCAAAGCTATGACTCCGAATGCTTTGTTTTCAAGTATTACCACTTGATACATAAGTACCACAAGCATTTAATTAGAGGACTCTTTTAGCTCATTTTGTTTCTTGTCTTCTTGACTCTCTAATTATTGATCCTCAGAGCCTTGAGCTTTGAGGGAATGCTTTTGCACTTGAGCCTAACCTTGACTCTAAGTGTTTTGTTTTCAAGCTTTTTGCTTGATAGATAAACACCACAAGTACTTAACCAATGAATTGTCATTGGTACTCAGAGCCTTCAACTTTCTCATTCTTTCCCTTTTCTTTTCATGCCTTATTTGCATTTGCTTCTTCAAGATTTTTATGATTTCAAAAAATTTTCATAAAATATCCTAGATGAAAACTTCAATTAATTAAATTCCAATGCAATTAAACAATAATTAATCATACTAGCCTTCCAATACTTGTATGCCCATGCTAAGTTCTTCTTTAATTACCTTGTTTATTTAAGATCATGATTCTTAATTGCTTTGACTCACAAAATTCAAGATGATAATCATGACATCATAGCAACATGTTACAATTCAGCAATCAAGCTATGCTTATTCATAACACACATGTATACAAAGGAATAAGAGACAATCATGCAATTGAAAATACTGGAAATAAATAAGAGGAAAAGAAACTTTACCACCTTGTAGTTCATCTTCATTGTTGTTGTCACCTTCCTCTTATTCTTCCCCTTCCCACACCAATTTAGGATAATTGCTTGTCTTCGAGCAAAAAATAAAACAGTGGTGATGAGGTTCATAATGGGTCATGAATGTCTTAAACAATGGAGTGTTAGTAGTACATGAGTATAGGCAAGCAAAATTAAGAATCACAATAAAAGCACAAGAATAGAGACATTGTGATTGCATAAACAAGAGGGTGTGCATGATACAATCGAAAATGGGTGGTACACCAAACTTTGTGTGACACTTTCAATTGAAATTGATGCAAGTACCCAGAAAGATTGGAAACAAATTGTTGCAGGGCAACACCAAACTTATCTTATGCAATTTTATCTCAATTTATTTAAAGGAAAACTAAGTAAAACAAACTGTTTTGTATTAATAACACAATCACCAAGAGTAAGAGATGTCACGAGCAGGGGCTTCTTGGTGAGGCATTAACACAAATAGTTAAGAAGCAAGAGAAAATAAAGGACAAAAGTAATAGAAACAAAATAAAAAATGTCTAATCTAGGTAATCGACCAACCGGTAATTTGTTAATCACAATTAATCCCCAACAACGGCGCCAAAAACTTGATACAGAAAAATTAATCTTCCGTAGTTAACTACCAGCAAGTGCACTGGGTCGTATCAAGCAATAAAACTCACAAGAGTGAGGTCGATCCCACGAGGATTATTGGATTAAGCAAGGAATAGTTGATTGATTACTCTAGTTAGACAAGCATAATTGAGAGATAATCAAACAAGAAATGTAAATGACATGAAAGTAAATGAAAGCAATAAAGTGCAAGAAAGTAAATGACAATAGTGTAAAGTACAAGAAAGTAAATTGTAAGAAATGTAAAGTGCAGAAAAGTAAATAGTTAGAACTAAAAAGGAAAAAAGAGGCATTGGAATCAAGAGATAATGTACTTCTCCGAATCAACAATTATCATCTCTCAATCAATGCATTCAT
Organism: Arachis hypogaea; assembly: GCF_003086295.3. Lineage (NCBI taxonomy): Eukaryota > Viridiplantae > Streptophyta > Magnoliopsida > Fabales > Fabaceae > Arachis > Arachis hypogaea. The sequence goes on along the minus strand of NC_092044.1, from coordinate 66,007,197 downwards.
TGATCTCTTGGCAATCTTAGGTGATTGAATCCCAATTCCTTGGCAATCTAATATCACTAAGCTTGAACAATTGCCCAATTACTTGATCTAATTGCTCATGGGAAGAGATGAAGTACGATCACTGATTATACCACATGTTTTTCTAGATCAAAGCATTGAAAGGATTTTATATCACTGTATCCATCCAACCCCCATCCCAGTCCAGCATGAGAAATCATTTCTAGCATGATTTCCTCATTCCTCTTCTAAGGTTCAGAGGAAATCCAAGTATGAACAATTTCTCTTCCGAGACAATTGTTCAATTGGATGAAGATCGAAAGCTTTCAAGCAAATCAAGAAAAAAGAAAGAGGAAGAAGAATAAAAACTATTATTGATCCATTGAATTGTAATAGAGCTCTTTCTCCAAATGGAAAGAGTTAGTAACTAAAATATTTACAAGGTGATGGAAGAAATGGAAGATAGGAAAGGTGTGGAAGGGAGGGGTCCGAAGACCCACTCCCAGTGGTGTGTGCCAGGGGATGTGTGTGTCTGTGATTCTGGACTCCCCTTCCAATCCAGAATGATTTCAATGTAGAAACTAAGACCTTAATATAGGCTCTCCTAAATTACAAAATGAAATGAAATTAAAAGCAAATTACAACTAAATGAAAATTCCAATTCTAGATGCATCTTATGGCCTTCATTGGTTGAGAATTGTGGGCTTGCTTGCCTTAACTTTGAAGCGGACTTGAGAGAGAAGTGAATGAAATTGAGGTTCAGAGTGACTTGGCGTTGGTGCTAACGTTAGCCACACTAACGCTAAAAGTGTGGCGTTAGTGCTGATGTTAGTGCCATTAACATCATGACTTGCTCCATGATAGGAGCGCTCGTAGACTATGTCAGAAGAGAATTTCTCAATAAAGTTGCGTTGCAAGTATAGCTCTACCAACAACAATCCTCGAGGATCAAATTTAGAAAGGAATTGGTTGTCATAAGTTCAACCCCAATAAAATAACCGAAGTATTCAAACCTCGGGTCGTTGGTGCACGAAATTGTAATCACACTTTTGCAATTCCGCATAACTAACCAGCAAGTGCACTGGGTTGTCCAAGTAATACCTTACGTGAGTAAGGGTCGATCCCACGGAGATTGTCGGCTTGAAGCAAGCTATGGTTATCTTGTAAATCTTAGTCAGGATATCAATAATTATCAGGTTTGATTGTGAAAAGTAAAAGAACATGAAATAAGTACTTGTTTTGCAGTAATGGAGAATAGGTTGAGGTTTTGGAGATGCTCTATCTTCTGAATCTCTGCTTTCCTACTGTCTTCTTCTTCATGCACGCAAGGCTCCTTCCATGGCAAGCTGTATGTAGGGTTTCACCGTTGTCAATGGCTACCTCCCATCCTCTCAGTGAAAATGTTCAACGCGCTCTGTCACAGCACGGCTATTCATCTGTCGGTTCTCAATCAGGTCGGAATAGAATCCAGTGATTCTTTTGCGTCTGTCACTAACGTCCAGCCCTCAGGAGTTTGAAGCTCGTCACAGTCATTCAATCCTTGAATCCTACTCAGAATACCACAGACAAGGTTTAGACCTTCCGGATTCTCTTGAATGCCGCCATCAATTCTAGCTTATACCACGAAGATTCTGATTAAAGAATCCAAGAGATATTCACTCAATCTAAAGTAGAACGGAGGTGGTTGTCAGGCACACGTTCATAAGCAAGAATGATGATGAGTGTCACGGATCATCACATTCATCAAGTTGAAGAACAAGTGATATCTTAGAATAGAAGCAAGCGTGATTGAATGAAAAACAGTAGTAATTGCATTAATCCATCAAGACACAGCAGAGCTCCTCACCCCCAACCATGGGGTTTAGAGACTCATGCCGTAGAAGATACAATGAAAAACGTGTAAAGTGTCATGAGGTCTAGATACAATGTCAAAAGATCCTATTAATAGTGAACTAGTAACCTAAGGTATACATAAATGAGTAAATGATGTAAAAATCCACTTCCGGGGTCCACGTAGTGTGTGCTTGGGCTGAGCATTGAAGCTTCCATGTGTAGAGACTTTTTCTGGAGTTAAACGCCAGCTTTTATGCCAGTTTGGGCGTTTAACTCCAATTTTTATGCCAGTTCCGGCATTAAACGCTCGGAATTCTGAAGCTGATTTGCAACGCCGGTTTGGGCCATCAAATCTCGGGCAAAGAAACGCCGGAAATTTAAAAGCGACACAAAGAAAGATTCTGGAAAGCAAAACAAAGGGAAAGAAGAAGCGGCACTTGTGAAAGCATAAAAGGAACAAACGCAGAAAGGAGAAAAGGAGCAATAAATAAAGCCTTCACAGAGCCCGAACGGAAATCGAGGAAAAACGGTAAAATGCAATAAATGCAGGAACGGCCATTTCGAATTTTGAAAAACAAACTACTATGCCCGAGCACGACCTCCCAAAAAAAAGGACGAACTCGGGCAGGGGCACTGTTCATACCCTGACCGGGGTCCTCCAACTCGGTAAATCCGCAAGAGGTCCGACCTTGTCCTAAAGCTCACACCTAAAAGTCGGACCTCGGACAAAGAGCTCAAAGTCGGTCACAAGGAAGGCCCATCAAAAGGAACACAGCCCAAAACCTAAAGGCCGAAAAGGCCTGGAAAAGGCGGTTCCACAAAGATAGAGATAAACTCCCAAAAGATAAGATAAGATAAGAATATCTTATCCGGGGAAGATCACTGCCAACTACTATAAATACACTGGAGCACCCAGGTATGGATTCATTCCAAAATCTACATATATCTGCTTGGACCCATGCTAACTTAAGCATCGGAGTGTCATTGCAGGTACAACCACCAACCGTTCTGCATACCTAGCTCGGGTCACTGAGCCCCCACCTCGGACCCCTCCGGACGACCGAGCTACACGTTTCAGGCAAACCCTCGGAACATTGGCGCCGTTGCCGGGGACCTGGAAGTCGTCCCTCTACCATGGCGGACAACCCTCTCAACGATGAGCACGCTGCATCTGAACAAGAGGACGAAATTGACACCGGAGAACGACCGGACAGCCCTCTATCACCACGCACTCCAGGAGGAAACAAACAGAATCGCCCAAAAACATCATCTCCAAACAAGAATCCACAAAATTCCGAAAGAGAGAAGGGCTCGGAAATTCTAGAAGCAGTCCGAGCACAACAAGACCGACTAAAACAGCTCGAAGAGGACATAAAGAAGCAGAAAGAAACTGAACAAGATCTGAGAAGGGAAACTCGAAAGCGCAGAGAATTAGAAGAAAAACTGCAGAAAATAGAGGCCAACCTGAAAGACCGGACAGAACGCGGCACTACCACCGAAGACAACCATGATCCCTTCACGCAAGAGATCATGAAGGAGAAGGTACCGCGAAACTTCAAACCACCCGATATGGACCTCTACGACGGCACCACCGATCCAAGTCATCACCTCAGCAACTTCAGAAGCAGAATGTACCTAGTCAACGCCTCCGACGCGACTCGGTGCAAAGCCTTCCCCACCACTCTCACCAAGTCGGCCATGAAGTGGTTCGACAACCTGCCACCAAGATCAATCACCAGCTTCGAAGACCTAACCAAAAAATTCCTAACAAGATTCTCTATTCAAAAGGACAAGGCAAAACATGCCCCCAGTCTGCTCGGGATCAAACAAGGTGACCAAGAAAGAAGAACCCAACTCGGACAAGCCACGGAAGTACCACAGCTACACCCCCCTCCGAGTCTCCCTGGTAGACGTCTACAGAGAAGTATGCCACACCGAAAAGATCCCACCGCCCCGACCGCTAAAACACAAGAAAGCAGGGAGAGATCGGTCCGAATACTGTGAATATCACAAGCTCTACGGTCATTCTACTAACGACTGCTACGACCTAAAAAATGTTATAGAAAAGCTAGCCAGAGAAGGAAAACTCGACAGATACATAGCAGAGAAAGGAGAAGAGACCAGGAAGAGAAGGCGGGGGGACAACGAAGATCGGGCCGAACAAACCCCACGAACCCCTGAAAGACATGTTCACATGATAAATGGAGGTTTTGCAGGCGGAGGAACATCCAAATCCTCACGAAAAAGACACCTCAAAGAAGTCTACCACATCCGAGAAGACAGTCCCCTGCCCGAACTACCTACTATTTCATTCACCCGAGAAGATGCTCAAGGGATAATTCCCGGTCACGACGATCCAATGGTAATCACCATTATCCTAGCAAACGCCAACTTACATCGAACCCTGATTGACCAGGGAAGCTCAGCAGATATCCTGTTCAAAACAGCCTTCGACAAGCTCGGACTTGAAGAAAAAGAACTAAAGGCCTACCCCACCAACCTATTTGGACTAGGGGACACTCCGATCCATCCCTTAGGATACGTCTCGCTACACACTACCTTTGGAAGAGGCGAGCAATCTAAAACATTAAGCATCGACTACATTATAGTCGACGTCACTTCAGCATATAATGCCCTCATTGGACGACCAACCCTAAACAGACTAGCAGCTATAGTCTCAACCCCACACCTCTGTATGAAATTCCCCACCACAAAGGGAATCGCTACTCTAAAAGGCGACCAAAAACTAGCACGGCGATGTTACAACGAAAGCCTGAGCCTAAAAGGGAAAGAGGTCAACACAATAGAACTCGGACGAGTTCAAGCCCGAGAAGACCTCCGGCCACAACCAGAGGGAGAAACCGAAACAGTCCAGATTGGGAACACACCTGAAAAAACAACAAGCATAGGAGCAAACCTCGAAATGAGCCTAAAAGAGGAACTCATAGCCCTCTTAAGAAAGAATTCCGACCTCTTCGCCTGGAAAGCCTCCGACATGCCAGGCATAAGCCCCGACCTGATGTGCCATAAGCTATCGGTTTACCCGGGATCCCGGCCTGTCCAACAAAGACGCCGGAAGCTCGGACCCGAGCGCATGCAAGCAATAGAAGAACAAGTGCAAGCACTACGAGATGCAGGGTTCATTAGGGAAGTAAAATACCCCCTATGGCTCGCAAACGTGGTCCTGGTAAAAAAGCCCAATGGAAAATGGAGGATGTGCGTCGATTACACAGACCTCAACAAAGCTTGCCCCAAAGACCCATATCCACTACCAAACATCGACGCATTAGTGGACGCAGCCTCAGGCTATAGATATCTCTCCTTCATGGACGCATACTCAGGATACAACCAAATTCCAATGTACAGACCCGACCAAGAAAAGACCTCGTTCATTACCCCAAGGGCAAATTACTGCTACGTCGTAATGCCCTTCGGGCTAAAGAACGCAGGAGCAACCTACCAGAGGCTAATGAACAAAGTGTTCTCAGAGCACATCGGACTACAGCTAGAGGTGTACGTCGACGACATGCTGGTAAAGACACAAGAAGACAGAAACTTGCTGACCGACCTCACCGGCGTTTTCGGCACCCTCAGAAAACACAACATGAGACTTAACCCGACAAAGTGCACCTTCGCCGCAGAAGCCGGAAAGTTCTTAGGCTTCATGCTGACTCAAAGGGGCATTGAAGCAAACCCGGACAAATGCCAAGCAATACTCAACATGAAGAGCCCGACGTGTGTCAAGGAAGTACAACAACTGAATGGAAGGCTAGCCGCCCTATCAAGGTTCTTGGCGGGATCAGCGATAAGGTCACTACCTCTCTACTCACTCCTAAAGAAAGGGAAACCCTTCTCATGGACCCCGGAGTGCGAAAAGGCCTTTCAAGACTTCAAAGAATTCCTCGGGCAGCCACCAATCCTAACCCGACCTCTAAAGGGAGAAGAACTCGTACTATACCTCTCGGTTGGAAATCGAGCAGTCGCTTCAGCGTTAATACGAGAAAATGACCAAGGACAACATCCCATATACTTTGTAAGCAAGGCACTACAAGGGGCCGAATTAAACTATCAGAAGATAGAAAAGTTCGCCTACACCCTAGTGTTTACAGCCCGGAGGCTCCGTCCCTACTTTCAAGCCCACACCATCAAAATCCGGACAAACCAACCAATGAGACACATCCTCCAAAAAACAGACCTGGCAGGACGAATACTGCAATGGGCGGTGGAGCTGTCCGAGTTCGACCTCCACTATGAAACCCGGACTGCCATAAAATCCCAGTATCTAGCCGACTTCATCGCAGAATACACTGAGACCCCTGAAACCCCACTCTCGTGGAACCTGTATGTCGACGGGTCCTCAAACAAAACAGGAAGCGGAGCCGAGGTTATACTCGAAAGCGACCAAGGAACGCGGATAGAACTATCCTTAAAATTCGAGTTCCAGGCCTCGAACAACCAAGCCGAATACGAGGCCCTACTAGCAGGTCTAAAGCTAGCCGGAGAGGTCGGAGCCCAAAAAATCACGATCTTCAGCGACTCCCAGGTCGTCACATCACAAGTAAATGGAAGCTACCAGGCCAAAGACCCCACTATGAAAAAATACCTGGACCAAACACAGGAACAACTACGCCACTTTCCAGAAATACAGATTCAGCACATACCTCGGGAACAAAACGCCCGGGCAGACGCCCTCTCAAAACTCGCCAGCACCAAGCCCGGAGGCAACAACAGAAGTCTCCTCCAGGAAACCTTGCAATTTCCCTCCGTGCTAAGAGAGGAAGAAGCGCTAAACATATCCAACCAACAGCAAGGGTGGATGACCCCCATACTCAACTACCTGAAATCGGGAACTCTCCCCGCCGAAAGGAAGGAAACTAGAAGACTCACAAAAGACGCCCAGAACTATACACTAATTCACGACATATTATACAGAAGGGGATTTTCAAACCCCCTCCTTAGGTGTGTCTCGGCCTCAGAAACAAAGAGTGTCCTCGAAGAAGTCCACGGAGGCATGTGTGGGAACCACCTCGGAGCTCGAGCATTATCCAAGAAAGTAGTCCGAGCCGGATTCTACTGGCCGACCTTGCAAAGAGACGCAACAGAATTTGTGAAAATATGCCCCCCTGCCAAAAACACGCCAATTTTCACAAAGCACCACCTGAAGACCTTATCAGCGTCACCGCACCATGGCCCTTCGCCAAATGGGGACTTGACCTACTCGGCCCGTTCCCCAAGGACCGGGGCAAGTCAAATACCTCATAGTGGGGGTCGACTACTTCACAAAGTGGATCGAAGCTGAACCCTTAGCCACCATCACGGCTCAGAAAAGCCGCAAATTCCTATACAAAAACATCGTCACAAGGTTCGGAGTCCCCTACTCCATCACCACAGACAATGGAACACAGTTCACAGACACAAGTTTTCAAAACTTGGCGGCCGAGCTAAAAATCAAACAGCAATTCACCTCAGTCGAGCACCCACAAGCCAATGGACAAGCGGAGGCCGCAAATAAAGTCATCTTGGCTGGGTTAAAACGAAGACTCCAAGAGGCCAAAGGGGCATGGGCCGAGGAGCTCCCCCAGGTGCTATGGGCATATCGGACAACCCCACACTCTACAACGGGAGAATCACCATTCCGACTAGCTTACGGAATGGAGGCAATGATTCCTATCGAAATAGATGAAGGGTCACCCAGAGTCATCTTCTACAACGAAGAAGGTAACCCACAGGCACAAAGGGAAGAACTCGACCTCCTTCCCGAGGTCCGAGAAAAAGCCCGGATCTGAGAAGAAGCCTTAAAACGGCGAACGGCCCTCAGATACAATCAGAAAGTAATAAAACGAAGCTTCTCAATTCACGACCTGATTCTGATCCGAAATGACATCGGAACACAAAAATCGGGGGAAGGGAAGCTAGCTGCAAATTGGAAAGGACCCTACAAAGTAACAGAAGTCTTAGGAACAGGCTATTACAAAGTATCCGACCTAGAAGGCAATGAGTTGCCCAGGGCCTGGCACGCCTGTAATCTAAGACGATACTACAGCTAGAAAAACTTAACCCGAGGTGTACTCTTTTTCCCTGCAAGGGTTTTTTAACGAGACACCCGGACAAGAAAAGCACCCGACCTAGCCAAGGGTAAACACTCTGTAAATATTCTTTCTTTTTTAATACTAATCGAATTTTTCTCTTTTCCTTCTCCTTCTTCTTCCTCATGATGAAACAAATCCTGAAAAGTATCCCGCCAAGGCGCATTAATTTATGCTCGGCAAAACGCAAAAAATCATTGCCAAAAGACCACACAAGGTCGGCAAAGATAAAGCGACGAGGTTCAGATTAATGTGAGAAGTTATAAAGCAAAACTCTGAAAAGGCTCAAAAGGCCAAAGAAAAGAGGTTACAAAAATAACTTAAAAGGCCGACCAACAACAAGGTCGGACCCAACAAAGGGAAGAACTCGACCGCCCCCCGAGGTCCGAGAAAAAGTCCGGATCCGAGAAGAAGCCTTAAAACGGCGAAACGACCAAAGAAAACAAAGATTTCGAAAACGCTTACTAAAAGGTTGCTATACAAAAACAACTAAAAAGTACAAGCGAAGAAACGAAATCAAAAGGAAGGGTAAAACGAAGTTTCAAAAAGCGCTAGCTAAAAGGTTGTTATCCAGAAACAACTAAAAAGCATAAAGCGGAACTAAAAGTCAAAACGCGAACAAACACCACATAATAAGCTAAAAAGTTACTACAAGTAGCTAATAGCAAAAAGGTGTTCAAAGCATCAACAGGTAATAAAAACCATCCAAAAAAGAGCCCACAGGTCGGACAAACAACCAAAAGACAAAGGATTACAGGGAATCAAGATCCTTTCCGGACTCCACATCGGTAGGAAGCTGCGGAGGAAGAACCACAGAAATCGGGACAGCCTTGACAGCACCGTCATCTCGGTTTAAAACCTCCACACCAGACTCCTCCCTGGCCGAAGGTAAGGTCGGGTTCGCAACCGGAACTTTGGGGTCAGACACCGGAACCTCATCCTCATTGGGAGTAGGAACAATCTTTCCCTCCACGACAACATTATCCATACTGAATAAACTCAGATCCAGGTCAGGAGCAAGAACCCGGACCTGAGCTTTCAAATTTTCAAACATAGCATCCATACCCTTAGCCACATGTCCTTCTAACTCGTAAAAATCATCCTGAGCGGATTGCAACCTCTCCTTTGTCTCCACAAGCTCGGCATATGTCCGAGTATAACTCTCCTTCGCCGCCTTCGCCATCTCCTCGGATGAACTCGCCGCCGCCACAGCCGCGGTAGCTTTAGCTTTTTCCTTCTCCAAAGACGCCTCCAGCTCAACAACCCTAGCAGCCTTCAGTTCACTAATCCTCTTGAACTCAGACTGAGCTTTCTCAAGTCGGGAACTGGTCGCACCAATGGGGGATTTCTTGAACTCTCGGGCAATAGCGGCATGAAGACTAGCCATCCGGACACAGCTCCGCGCCATATACTGAAAATGGTGCTCAATAGACACATCATCAGTAGAAATAAAAGTCTGAGGGAGGATATGCTGCTCAACCCAACCAAGAGCATCAAAATCCTTATCATTAAAACCCACAAACTCTTGAGAGGTCTTCTGCTTCTTGGGAGGAGGACCCGAGGACGAAGGAGGAGAAGAGTTACCAGGTCCAGAGGTTGGAGGATCCTGATTTATAGGTCGAAACTGGGGAGTCGGAATAGTCTTCGACCGAGTAGTGACACCCACAGTAGTCTTCTTCGGAGAAGATCGGGCAGAAGCCTCCTCAGCCTCGATATTTCGAGCAGCCACGGACTTCTTTGTCCGACGAAGGTACTTCATGGAATCCGCCTGGGAAGACATCTCTGCAAAAATAAAAGAAAAGGATCACCAAAACAGAAATTCCACCAAAACAAAAACAAGCAAAACCAAAATACTAAAAAAGATAATCTCGGAGGGTCGGGAACTACCTAACTCGGAACGGAGAAGGCTTGGATCCCCCAACATTTTCTTCGTGTCCAAATGAGGTGCCTGACCCCATAAACTGCTTACCACACCCACAAAGGCCTGCTCCACCTCATCTAGACTCTCAAGGGTATACTTAGTAGACACTACTTTCTCCTGCCAACAAAGAGGAAAAGAAGGCTCCCCACTCTCATCTAAAAAGAAGGGTCGGACATCTCCAGTAGCCCGGACCTTGAAATAGAAGTTCTTAAAATCATGAAAGGACTCATCATACAAGGTGCAAAACTTCCTTCCCTGGTTAGCCCTAAAGGAAACCCAAGATACCTTCCCTCCACCCGACCCTGGCTTCGTCAACACAAACAAGTAGGAAAAAAGAGAAATAGAGGGAGCAACGCCCAAGAACTGACACAAAAGTTGAAAAAGCTTTAAAAATGCCCAAGAATTTGGATGGAGCTGCGTAGGGGCAAGATTACAAGACCATAACACCTCGGACTCCAGATCGGTAAAAGGAAGTCGGACGCCCAGCTTAGAGAAAAAACAATCATAAGCATAAAAGAAAAGCTTCTCGGAACTATCTAGGGGCGGGAAGCACACTCTCTCCTCGGGATCCGGGGCTACTAGTTCATAATCCCTCTCAGACTCTCTATTTTCACATATGCTACAATGCCTACGGAACCTAACTAAGTACTCAGAATCTACCACGGTAGGGACTCTTAGGGGAAGAGGGTCTACCCAATCAAGACCACATGGAATTTTAGTCGACATCGCTTGAAGAACCTTTCGAGACATAAAAATTCTTACCTACAAAGAAGAATACAACAGCAAGCAAAAAATCACATAAAGAAGACGAGCACGAAAACCCATTCAGCAAAGCGAGAAACAAAGACCTCACGAGAAGTGGGGCAATACAGAACAAAGACACCAGGGAACAAAAAAGAGCCCCCCCATATAAAAACAACAGCAATGGCGGCACCTCTTTTGGGGCAACCCAGGCATAAAGAAAAAGAAATAAACAAGAGCCACACAAAGAGCAGAAGCATATGATCACAGGAAAAGAGAAAAACGGAAACAAACCTGAAAGAAGAAGCGAAGGCAAAGAGCTCCGAAGCAAGTAGAACAAAGCGACGGCCCAAAGGAAACGCCAGAAATTTAAAAGACACACAAAGAAAGATTCTGGAAAGCAAAACAAAGGGAAAGAAGAAGCGGCACTTGTGAAAGCATAAAAGGAACAAACGCAGAAAGGAGAAAAGGAGCAATAAATAAAGCCTTCACAGAGCCCGAACGGAAATCGAGGAAAAACGGTAAAATGCAATAAATGCAGGAACGGCCATTTCGAATTTTGAAAAACAAACTACTATGCCCGAGCACGACCTCCCAAAAAAAAAAAGGACGAACTCGGGCAGGGGCACTGTTCATACCCTGACCGGGGTCCTCCAACTCGGTAAATCCGCAAGAGGTCCGACCTTGTCCTAAAGCTCACACCTAAAAGTCGGACCTCGGACAAAGAGCTCAAAGTCGGTCACAAGGAAGGCCCATCAAAAGGAACACAGCCCAAAACCTAAAGGCCGAAAAGGCCTGGAAAAGGCGGTTCCACAAAGATAGAGATAAACTCCCAAAAGATAAGATAAGATAAGAATATCTTATCCGGGGAAGATCACTGCCAACTACTATAAATACACTGGAGCACCCAGGTATGGATTCATTCCAAAATCTACATATATCTGCTTGGACCCATGCTAACTTAAGCATCGGAGTGTCATTGCAGGTACAACCACCAACCGTTCTGCATACCTAGCTCGGGTCACCGAGCCCCCACCTCGGACCCCTCCGGACGACCGAGCTACACGTTTCAGGCAAACCCTCGGAACAAGAAGCAAGCGTGATTGAATGAAAAACAGTAGTAATTGCATTAATCCATCAAGACACAGCAGAGCTCCTCACCCCCAACCATGGGGTTTAGAGACTCATGCCGTAGAAGATACAATGAGAAACGTGTAAAGTGTCATGAGGTCTAGATACAATGTCAAAAGATCCTATTAATAGTGAACTAGTAAACTAAGGTATACATAAATGAGTAAATGATGTAAAAATCCACTTCCGGGGTCCACTTAGTGTGTGCTTGGGCTGAGCATTGAAGCTTCCATGTGTAGAGACTTTTTCTGGAGTTAAACGCCAGCTTTTATGCCAGTTTGGGCGTTTAACTCCAATTTTTATGCCAGTTCCGGCGTTAAACGCTCGGAATTCTGAAGCTGATTTGCAACGCCGGTTTGGGCCATCAAATCTCGGGCAAAGTATGGACTATTATACATTGCTGGAAAGCCCAGGATGTCTACTTTCTAACGCCGTTGAGAGCGCGCCAATTGGGCTTCTGTAGCTCCAGAAAATCCACTTCGAGTGCAGAGAGGTCAGAATCCAACAACATCTGCAGTCCTTTTCAGCCTCTGAATCAGATTTTTGCTCAGGACACTCAATTTCAGCCAGAAAATACCTGAAATCTCAGAAAAACACACAAACTCATAGTAAAGTCCAGAAAAGTGAATTTTAACTAAAAACTAATAAAAATATAATAAAAACTAACTAAAATATACTAAAAACATACTAAAAACAGTGCCAAAAAGCGTATAAATTATCCGCTCATCACAACACCAAACTTAAATTGTTGCTTGTCTCCAAGCAACTGAAAATCAAGATAGAATAAAAAGAAGAGAACATACTATAGACTCCGAAATATCAAAGAAACTTAGCTCCAATTAGATGAGCGGGACTAGTAGCTTTTTGCTTCTGAACAGTTTTGGCATCTCACTTTATCCTTTGAAGTCTAGAATGATTGGCATCCATAGGAACTCAGAACTCAGATAGTGTTATTGATTCTCCTAGTTAAGTATGATGATTCTTGAACATAGCTACTTTATGAGTCTTGGCTGTGGCCCAAAGCACTCTGTCTTCCAGTATTACCACCGGATACATACATGCCACAGACACATACTTGGGTGAACCTTTTCAGATTATGACTCAGCTTTGCTAGAGTCCCCAATTAGAGGTGTCCAGGGTTCTTAAGCACACTCTTTTTGCCTTGGATCACAACTTTATTATTTATTTATTATTTTATATATATGTATATGTATAATTTTTTTTTTGAATTTTGTATTCACTGCTTTTTCTTGCTTCAAGAATCAATTTGATTATTTTTCAGATCCTCAATAACAGTTCTCCTTTTCCATCATTCTTTCAACTACCAACAATTTTAACATTCTTAAAACAACAAATTCAAAAGACATATGCACTGTTCAAGCATTCATTCAGAAAACAAAATGTATTGTCACCACATCAAACTAATTCAACTAGTTTCAAAGATGGATTCGAAATCCTGTACTTCTTGTTCTTTTGTGATTAAAGCATTTTTCATTTAAGAGAGGTGATGGATTCATAGGACATTCATAGCTTTAAGACATGAACCTTAAATTTTATTAATCATGAATTAAGAACAAGACTCAAAAATGGATATAAGATAAAACTAATAGTAATAGAAAACAAAAATTCAAATAGGCTCCTAATGATAGAGGTTATCACAGAGTTAGGACTCAACAACCTTGATTTTGAGAAGTGGATGCTCCCTCAACTTGAGGGGAGAACTTTTGGCGTTTCAACTCTTGAAGTTCACGCCCCTGCTTCTCTTGTTCCTTCAGCAATTTGCAGAGCATGCAGTTCTGATTCTGCTGTTCTTCCTTAAGTTGTTCCATAGTTTCTTGCAACTTGGTGATAGATGCTTCTAGGCTGGCCCAGTAGTCAATTTCAGGAAATTCAAGGAGGAACTCCTGCGCCCTCTTTTTGATAGAGTTGTCTTTGCTTTGTCCTTCCATTGACTTCTTGGTGATTGGATGTTCAATTGGTATGAATTCATCTACTCCCATCTTCACCCCAGCCTCTTTACAGAGCAAAGAGATCAAGCTTGGGTAAGCCAGTTTGGCATCAGTGGAATTCTTGTTTGCAATTGTGTAGATCTCACAAGCAATCAGATGATGAACCTCCACTTCTCTTCCAAGCATAATGCAATGAATCATCACTGCTCTCTTGATAGTGACCTCAGAACAGTTGCTAGTGGGCAATATGGAATGCCCAATAAAGTCTAGCCAGCCTCTTGCAATTGGTTTGAAGTCTCCCCTCTTGAGTTGGTTTGGGACACCTTTTGAATTGGTTATCCACTTAGTTCCAGGGAGGCAAATGTCCTCTAGAACTTGATCTAACCCCTTATCTACTCTCATCATTCTCCTATTAAAGGATTCAGGATCATCCTGCAGTTGAGGCAATTTGAAGACCTCTCTTATTTTGCCCAGATGGAAGTAGATAACTTTCCCTCTGACCATGGTTCTGTAAGTATGGAAAGCAGTTCCAGTCATTCTCTGCTTATCTGTCAGCCACAGATTTGAGTAGAATTCCTGAACCATATTTCTTCCAACCTTTATCTCAGGATTGGTTAGAACTTCCCATCCTCTGTTTCGAATTTGCTCTTGGATCCTCGGATATTCATCTTCTTTTAGATCGAATTTGACTTCCGGGATCACTGACCTCAGACCCATTATTTTGTGATAATGGTCTTCATGTTCTTTGGTTAAGAACTTCTCTTGATTCCAAAGACTCTTTGGATTATTCTCTTTCTTGCCTCTTAAATTGGTTTGTTTTCCCTTAGGAGCCATGATCTTGATGAATCATGGCTTAGTGATCACGGAAAAGCACACCAAACTTAGAGGTTTGCTTGTCCTCAAGCAAAAGAAAGGAAAGAGGAGAGAGAGGAGGAGAGCAAATTTGAATGGTAGGGAGAAAGGGGTGGCCGAACGTGTATTTATAAGGGAGGGGGAGAGATTTCAAAAATTTTGAAGGAGATTTGAGATGATATGAAAAGAATTTGAGAAAAATTTGAGTTTTTGAAGAAGATTTGGGAAGGATTTGAGAGATTTGAAGAATGATTTTAATTTTTGAAAATTTGGAGGTGAATGATGAAAGTTTGAAATGTGTTTATGTAGAAAATTATGGATCAAAACAGGAAAGTTTGAAAAAATTTTGATTAGAAAGCGAAATCTCCCTCCCCTACCTTTTTGGCGTTAAACGCCCAGAATGGTATCCATTCTGGCGTTTAATGCCCAAATGCTGGCCATTGTGGGCGTTTAACGCCCAGCTACCTGGCTGGCGTTAAACGCCAGAATCCCCTTCATCACTGGGCATTTTGCTAAACGCCTAGGATGCTGCACACCTGGCGTTTAACGCCCAAAATGGCACCTTTACTGGCGTTAAACGCCCAGAATGGTGCCCATTCTGGCGTTTAACGCCCAAAGTACCCTTTACTGGTATTTTTTCGCCAGCAAGCTCTTTTTCTCTGCTTTTTGTACTGAATCCTTCTGTAACTCTGTGAATTCCTTTAATTTTGATATTTGTCCTTTGAGAATATATATCAAACTTTGATTAAACAAAACAGATAACCTGCTAATGACTGGGTTGCCTCCTAGCAAGCACTTTTTTATTGTCTTTAGCTGGACCTTCACTGAGGATCATTCAAGCCTCAGTTTTGAGCATTCTTGCTCAAAATTGCTTTCAAGATAATGCTTGATCCTCTGTCTATTAACAATGAATTTTTTGTCAGAATCAGTATCTTGAAGCTCAACATATCCATATGGTGACACTCCTGTAAACACATACGGACCCCTCCATCGGGATTTACGTTTTCCTGGGAACAATCTGAGCCTAGAGTTGAAGAGCAGAACTTTTTATCCTGGCTCAAAGACTCTGGATGACAACTTCTTGTCATGCCACTTCTTTGCTTTTTCCTTATAAATCTTTGCATTTTCAAAGGCACTGAGTCTAAATTCATCTAGCTCATTTAGCTGGAGCAATGTTTTTTCACCAGCTAGCTTAGCATCCAGGTTTAGGAATTTGGTTGCCCAGTAGGCTTTATGTTCCAGTTCCACGGGCAGATGACAGGCCTTGCCATACACAAGTTGGTATGGAGAGGTTCCTATTGGAGTCTTGAATGCTGTTCTGTATGCCCACAGAGCATCATCCAAGCTCTTTGCCCAATCCTTTTTACGGGCAATTACAGTCCGTTCTAGGATTCTTTTTAGCTCTCTGTTAGAGACTTCAGCTTGCCCATTTGTCTGTGGATGATACGGGGTTGCCACTTTGTGCTAATTCCATATCGGACCATAGCAGAGTAAAGCTGTTTATTGCAGAAATGAGTACCCCCATCACTGATTAGGACTCTGAGAACACCAAATCTGCTGAAGATGTGTTTCTGGAGGAATTTCAGCACGGTCTTAGTATCATTAGT
Source organism: Arachis hypogaea (assembly GCF_003086295.3). Taxonomy (NCBI): domain Eukaryota; kingdom Viridiplantae; phylum Streptophyta; class Magnoliopsida; order Fabales; family Fabaceae; genus Arachis; species Arachis hypogaea. Next base: position 65,991,080 of record NC_092044.1, on the reverse strand, counting down.
GGGTGTAGCAATTGCTTCTACCCACTTAGATACATAGTCCACTGCCACCAGAATATAAGTGTTTGAGTATGATGGTGGGAACGGACCCATGAAGTCAATCCCCCATACATCAAACAATTCAATCTCTAAGATCCCTTGTTGAGGCATGGCGTATCCATGAGGTAAGTTACCAGCTCTTTGGCAGCTATCACAGTTACGTACAAACTCTCGGGCATCTCTATAGAGAGTAGGCCAGTAGAAGCCACATTGGAAGACCTTAGTGGCTGTTTGCTCACTTCCAAAATGTCCCCCATACTGTGATCCATGGAAGTGCCATAGGATCCTTTGTGCTTCCTCTCTGGGTACACATCTGCGGATCATTCCATCTGCATATCTCTTAAAGAGATATGGCTCATCCCATAGGTAGTACTTGGCATCTGAAATTAATTTCTTTCTTTGCACCCTGTTGTACTCCTGGGGTATGAACCTCACAGCTTTGTAATTTGCAATATCTGCAAACCATGGAGCTTCCTGAATGGCAAATAGTTGCTCATCTGGGAAAGTCTCAGAGATCTCAGTAGAAGGGAGGGACGCCCCAGCTACTGGTTCTATTCGGGACAGATGATCAGCTACTTGGTTCTCTGTCCCTTTTCTGTCTCTTATTTCTATATCAAACTCTTGCAGAAGCAACACCCATCTTATGAGCCTGGGTTTTGAATCCTGCTTTGTGAGTAAGTACTTAAGAGCAGCATGCTCAGTGTACACAATCACCTTTGATCCTACTAGATAGGATCTAAACTTGTCAATGGCATAGACCACTACAAGTAACTCTTTTTCTGTGGTTGTGTAATTCTTCTGTGCATCATTTAGAATATGGCTGGCGTAATAAATGACATGCAGAAGCTTGTTATGCCTCTGTCCCAACACTGCACAAATGGCATGGTCACTGGCATCACACATTAGTTCGAATGGCAATCTCCAGTCTGGTGCAGAGATGACTGGTGCTGTGACCAGCTTAGCTTTCAGGGTCTCAAATGCCTACAGACACTGTGTGTCAAACACAAATGGTGTGTCAGCAGCTAGCAGGTTACTCAGAGGTTTTGCAATTTTCGAAAAATCCTTTATAAACCTTCTGTAGAATCCTGCATGCACCAGAAAGCTTCTGATTGCCTTAACATTGGCAGGTGGTAGTAATTTTTCAATTACTTCTACCTTTGCCTTATCCACCTCTATTCCCTTGCTTGAAATTTTGTGCCCCAGGACAATTCCTTCAGTCACCATAAAGTGACATTTCTCCCAGTTTAAAACCAGGTTAGTCTCTTGGCACCTTTTCAAGACAAGTGCTAGGTGGTTAAGACAGGAGCTGAATGAGTCTCCATATACTGAGAAGTCATCCATGAAGACTTCCAGGAATTTCTCCACCATATCAGAGAAGATGGATAGCATGCATCTCTGAAAGGTTGCAGGAGCATTACACAGACCAAAAGGCATCCTCCTGTAGGCAAACACGCAAGAAGGGCAAGTAACTGCTGTTTTCTCTTGGTCTTGAGGATCTACTGCAATTTGGTTGTAACCTGAATAGCCATCCAAAAAGCAGTAATAATCATGACCAGCTAGTCTTTCTAGCATTTGGTCTATGAATGGTAAAGGAAAATGATCCTTTCTGGTGGCTGTATTGAGCCTTCTGTAGTCAATACACATACGCCACCCTGTGACTGTTCTTGTAGGAACCAGTTCATTTTTTTCATTATGAACTACTGTCATGCCTCCCTTCTTGGGGACAACTTGGACAGGGCTCACCCAGGGGCTATCAGAAATAGGATAAATAATCCCAGCCTCTAGTAATTTAGTGACCTCTTTCTGCACCACCTCCTTCATGGCTGGATTTAGCCGCCTTTGTGGTTGGACCACTGGTTTGGCATTATCCTCCAATAGGATCTTGTGCATGCATATTGCTGGGCTAATGCCCTTAAGATCACTTATGGACCACCCAAGAGCTGTCTTGTGTGTCCTTAGCACTTGGATCAGTGCTTCCGCTTCCTGTGGATTTAAAGCAGAGCTTATGATTACAGGAAAGGTATCACCTTCTCCCAGAAATGCATATTTCAGGGATGGTGGTAATGGTTTGAGCTCGGGTTTGGGAGGTTTCTCCTCTTCCTGAGGGATTTTCAGAGGTTCTATTATTCTCTCTGATTCCTCCAAATCAGGCTGAACATCTTTAAAGATGTCCTCTAGCTCTGATTCGAGACTCTCAGTCATATTGATCTCTTCCACCAAAGAGTTAATAATTGCACGAAATTGCAATCACACTTTTGCAATTCCGCACAACTAACCAGCAAGTGCACTAGGTCGTCCACGTAATACCTTACGTGAGTAAGGGTCGATCCCACGGAGATTGTCGGCTTGAAGCAAGCTATGGTTATCTTGTAAATCTTAGTCAGGATATCAATAATTATCAGGTTTGATTGTGAAAAGTAAAAGAACATGAAATAAGTACTTGTTTTGCAGTAATGGAGAATAGGTTGAGGTTTTGGAGATGCTCTATCTTCTGAATCTTTGCTTTCCTACTGTCTTCTTCTTCATGCACGCAAGGCTCCTTCCATGGCAAGCTGTATGTAGGGTTTCACCGTTGTCAATGGCTACCTCCCATCCTCTCAGTGAAAATGTTCAACGCGCTCTGTCACAGCACGGCTATTCATCTGTCGGTTCTCAATCAGGTCGGAATAGAATCCAGTGATTCTTTTGCGTCTGTCACTAACGCCCAGCCCTCAGGAGTTTGAAGCTCGTCACAGTCATTCAATCCTTGAATCCTACTCAGAATACCACAGACAAGGTTTAGACCTTCCGAATTCTCTTGAATGCCGCCATCAATTCTAGCTTATACCACGAAGATTCTGATTAAAGAATCCACGAGATATTCACTCAATCTAAAGTAGAACGGAGGTCGTTGTCAGGCACACGTTCATAAGCAAGAATGATGATGAGTGTCACGGATCATCACATTCATCAAGTTGAAGAACAAGTGATATCTTAGAATAGAAGCAAGCGTGATTGAATGAAAAACAGTAGTAATTGCATTAATCCATCAAGACACAGCAGAGCTCCTCACCCCCAACCATGGGGTTTAGAGACTCATGCCGTAGAAGATACAATGAGAAACGTGTAAAGTGTCATGAGGTCTAGATACAATGTCAAAAGATCCTATTAATAGTGAACTAGTAACCTAGGGTATACACAAATGAGTAAATGACGTAAAAATCCACTTCCGGGGTCCACTTAGTGTGTGCTTGGGCTGAGCATTGAAGCTTCCATGTGTAGAGACTTTTTCTGGAGTTAAACGCTAGCTTTTATGCCAGTTTGGGCGTTTAACTCCAATTTTTATGCCAATTCCGGTGTTAAACGCTGGGAATTCTGAAGCTGACTTGCAACGCCGGTTTGGGCCATCAAATCTCCAGCAAAGTATGGACTATTATACATTGCGGGAAAGACCAGGATGTCTACTTTCCATCGCCGTTAAGAGCGCACCAATTGGGCTTCTGTAGCTCCAGCAAAGCCACTTCGAGTTCAGGGAGGTCAGAATCCAACGGCATCTGCAGTCCTTTTCAGCCTCTGAATCAGATTTTTGCTCAGGACCCTCAATTTCAGCCAGAAAATACCTGAAATCTCAGAAAAAGACACAAACTCATAGTAAAGTCCAAAAAAGTGAATTTTAACTAAAAAATATTAAAAATATAATAAAAACTAACTAAAATATACTAAAAACATACTAAAAACAGTGCCAAAAAGCGTATAAATTATCCGCTCATCAGTCGTCTCACAGGGAATGGGAAACATATGCTTCAACATTGGTTAGAAATCTGGGATTGTAAGTCATGAGCAAGGAATTAAACTAGGAATCTTAGCAACCAAGTAATCTTAAAGTGCAAGGAACTAATTCAAATAACCAAGCAAGATGTGAGCAATTCCAAACTAGGAAGACAACATTCAATATAATTCTACTCTCAACTAAATAATAACTATAACTAAGGTAAGGAAATTAAGAATTTGGGTTTTCCAATATGAATGATAAAAGCAACGTTTGGCTAGACATGGGAATTGGGGTCACTATCCTTGTCTAATAACCATATCTTGACAATTATGAGGAACCAAACTCATTAAGTCTACTTCTATACTTGAAGTATGTTAAATGGTTTGGTCAACATCCAACCATAAGGTCTAAACTCACTACTAATTAACCTAGTAGTAGGCTAGTGTCAATGGCTATCAAATTGACCACTAAGGGTTCCCAAATCATCAAATCCATTAGACCCAATGACTCAAGTTTACCCATTTCCCTTGGCCTAAGCCAAGAGTAAAAAAAACTACTCCATAATCAAGGTAAACAATTCAACAAACACATGGTAAGCATTAACAAAAGACATGTTCAAATTGCAATTGGATTGAAATTAACAAATACCCACTAATAAATATCAACATACAATCACTCAAACAACACAATTAATCATAGAAATCATCAATATAACATCAACGAACCAAGATTCACAACATTCATGCAACGGGTATAAAGTAACAATTGACAAAATCCATAAAACTAACACAAGATCTAAGCAAAATTATACTAAGGAATTCAAATTAAACAATCAAAACTAGTAATTAACAAGATCCAATTCAGAGTTTAACAAGAGAAGATCAAATTAAAGCTAGATCTAAAGAGGAACAAGAGTTTCTCTCTCTAGAAGAACAAAGAACCAAAAACTAGAAAAGGTGTCTTAGTGCAAAAAATGATTGATCCCCCCTTCTCCCTAGCATCCTTAGGTCTTTTTCCATGCAGAAACAGATTGAAATTGGGCCTAATGAGCCTTAGAAATTGCCAGGCACGATTTCCTTTAATGAGGCCACGTGCAGCTTCCCGCGCGTGTTGACGAACGGATTTTTGACGGTTTAGAATTTCACAAATGAATTCTCGTCGAAGTATAGTTTCTAAACCAACAATAATCCTTTCATACAAAAGATTGTTTGTCACAAGTAACAAACCCCTAATTTTATAAACCGAAGTATTCAAACCTCGGGTCGTTCTCCCTAGGAATTACAATAAAGTGTCTTGTTATTGGTTGTGAGTTATTTTGGGGTTTTGATATGAAACATGAAAGATAAATGGCAAAAAGTAAACTAATGGCTAAAAGATCTTGGCAAGGGTTGGTGGTCAAGGATCTCTATCCTAATCACTAACCACAATATGAGAATTGGCAAGGATTAATCTCACTAAATCATCCTCTAACTAATAGTAAAGGAAAGTCAAATGAGCTATATCAATCCTAGTCCATAAGTCCTAACTCTCCACTAATTCAATTAGTGAGAACTAGAGTCAATGGCTCCCAATCATCAATCACTTGGACATTAGTAACTCAAGAGGTCCTAAGTTACCTTTTCAAGCCAAGAGTATAAAATTCTACTCTAAAATCCAACCAAGCATTTCATCAAACACTTGGAAGGCATAAAACGAAAACACAGTAAATCAACAACAAGAACAAAACCTAACAACAATTATTGCAAGGAATTAATAACAACAAATTAAAAGGAACACAATTATTATGATTTACCTTGAATTGAATTGAAAGAGAAAGTAGAAGGAACAATACTAGATCTACAACAAAATATAAGAACAACATAAAAGAGATTACACCAAAAGAGTGGGAGAAGAATGAATGTAACTACAAGGAATTGAGAAGATAGAAGTAGAAGAAGATGAATCTAAATCTAGATCTAAGAACTAAACCTAATCCTAATCCTAATTCTAGAGAGAAGTGAGAGCTTCTCTCTCTAGAAACTAGTTCTAACTACTTCTAAAACTAAACTATGACTAATGGTAACTAACTTGTGTTTCCCTCTTCACTCCTTGGGTTAAATAGCATCAGAAAATGAGTTGGATTGGGCCCACAAGGCTTCTAAAATCGCTGGCCACGTTTTGCTTCAAGTGGACTAGGTGGCAGCAACGGCGCGTGCGCGTACTATGCGCGTGCGCGCCACCATACTTGTAGCAACTATGGCAAATATTATATCGTTTCGAAGCCCCGGATGTTAGCTTTCTATCCCAACTGGAACCGCATCATTTGGACCTCTTTAGCTCAAGTTATGGTCATTTAAATGCGAAGAGGTTGGCTTGACAGCTTTCCGGTTCTTTCATTTCTTCATGAGTTCTCCAACTTTTCATGCTTTCTTTCTTCATTCCCTTGATCCAATCTTTGCCTCCTAAACCTTAAATCACTTAACAAACATATCAAGGCATCTAATGGAATCAAGGTGAATTAAATTTATTCATTTTGAGACCTAAAAAAACATGTTTTCACTCTTAAGCACAATTAAAGGAGAAGTTATAAAACCATGCTATTTCATTGAATAAATGTGGGTAAAAGGTTATAAAATCCCCTAAAATCAATATAAGATAAACCGTCAAATTGGGGTTTGTCACGTGTGCGCTGATTGCTTTTGTGATCCACGCGTGCGCGCCAAGTGTGCGTGCGTGTCGATTGGAATTCTCCAGCCTGCGCGGATGCGTCCATCCTTGCGCGCCGCTTCTAGTTATCCTCATCCACGCGTGCGCGTCGGTGTAGAAGTTCCCAAAATCCAAATCTTCATGTTCCTTCCTCTTGTGCATGCTTTTTCTTTCTCTCTTCTTGGCCATTCTTACCCTATTAATTCTGAAATCACTCAACAAATATATCACGGCATCGAATGGCAATAAAAGAGGATCAAAATATAGCAATTATAAGGCAAAATAAGCATGTTTTCCGTCATGGAGCAATATTAGGAAGTGAACACAAAACCATGCATTTCTTGCGAATAAGTGCGAGAAATATTGACAAAAACCCCCAAATTAAGAACAAGATAAACCACAAAATTGGGGTTTATCACTCCAAGTTGGTGTTTTTGGGGCTTAAAGATGTCTATTGTTTGTGCTCCAATTTCATGCTCACTATATAGTATTATATATCGTTGAAAAGATCTAAATGTCAGCTTTCTAACGTAGTGAATATCACTTCAATTGGACCTCTATAACTCAAGTTATGCTCTGTAACTCAATTGTCGCTGGCGTTACTGGCACTAACGTGGCTACTAACGTCAACATTAAGGGAGTTAATAATGACATGTTCTGAAGCTCAAACTTAATGTCCACCCCCATACTGTTATATATTTTTGGAAAGCCCTGAATGTTTACTTTTTAATGCTATTGGAAACGAATCATTTAAAGGTCTACATCTCGAGTTACATGTCTTGGAAGGTGAAAAGGTCAGCTGGCCTTACTACAAGTTGATACTATGTTCATCTTTACACATTCGGGGCAGGTTTTCTCCCTCAAATTTAGTGTCCACCATGTAGTGCCATATATGCATGGAAAGCTCTGGATTCCTAGTTTCCATTGCCACTAGAATCATCTCATTTGAAACTTTGTGGATCAAGTTATTCTTGTTTGAAGAAGACATATTCAGTCTACCAGGTGAGATGTTGCCCACGTTAGTGCCTACATTAGTGGCACTAACATGGCCACTAACATAGGCCTTCTTTGCTTTGCTCAAGTTAGTGGTGTTAACGTCACCACTAACATCCCATGCTGCTCCATTCTCCATGGTAATGGCTCACGTTAGTGGCATTAATGTGGCCATTAACGTGGGTCTTCCTTTGCCTTTGACCACATTAATGGTGTTAACTTCACCATTAACGTCACATGCTCTCCATTCTTCACGTTAGTGCCATTAACTTTGCCACTAACTTGGCTCATTCTTCTTTTGTCCATGTTAGTGGCACTAACGTGACCACTAACGTGGGCCTCCTTTACTTTTTCTTCTTTCATGCTTGTTTTGTGCTTTTTACTTCCTTTTCCACCAATTTCTGCAAATTCAAACCAAATTAAAGAATTGAAAATAATTATGATTTAAGCACAAAATTACACAATAACTAAGCATGATTAGTGAAAATTAAAGATGAAAAAGCATAGAAAAACAAGCCATGATGCCCTAGCATCAGCCACTAACACCTCCTTTTCTTCCTTTGCTTCACGTTGGTGTTAGCGTTAGTGTGCCTAACTTGGCCACTAACGCCACCTTGTCCTCTGCTTCTTCCCTTCTCTGCTTCATCTTTTAAGCTCCTTTCTTCTTTCATGCTTGTTTTGTATTTTTTGCTTTTTTTTTCTACCATTTTCTACAAAATTGATCAAATCAAATGGATCAAAGCAATATATGACTTAAGCACACAAATATTCAATAATTAAGCATTATGAACTAATTTATGATATGAAAAAGCATAGAAAAACACAACATGATGCGCATGCATCATAACACCAAACTTAAACTTTGCTTGTCCTCAAGCAAATAAAAAATCATGTAAGAAATCTTGACAAACCAAGGTGAGAAGAGTAGCACTAGTTTTTTATGCATGCTATAATAAAAAGAGATTCAAATGATTGATGCTTCTATCTAACTCATTTTATGAAATCTTTTCTTTATGTTTCTTCCTTGAAACAAGTTTTTTATTCTTTTCTTAGCTTCTTGGGTGCTTTGCCCATTTCGTTGAATGCTACGACTCAAAATGCTTTGTTTTCAAGCATTACCACTTGATACATAAGCACCACAAGCATTAGAGGACTCTTTTAGCTAATTTGTTTCTTTTCTTTACTTTTCTAATCATTGATGCTCAGAGCCTTAAGCTTTGAGGGAGTGCTTTGCACTTGAGCCTAATCTTGACTCTAAGTGTCTTGTTTTCAAACTTTTTGCTTGATACATAAACACAAGTACTTAACAAATGAATTTTCATTGGTACTCAGAGCCTTCAGCTTTCTTATTCTTTCCCTTTTATTTTTCTTACCATAATTGCATTTGTTTCTTCAAGGTTTTTATGATTTCAAAAATTTCATAAAATGTTTTAGATGAAAACTTCAATTAAATAAGTTCAAATGTAATTGAGCAATAACAATTAATCCGGCTAGCCTCCCAATACTTATAAGCTCATGTTAGCTTCTTCTTTAATTACCTTTTTTGTTTATGATCATGAAACTTAATTACTTTGACTCACAAAAGTTCAAGATGGTGATCATGATATCATAGCAACATGGTATAATTCGACAATAAAGCTATGCTTATTCACAACACACATACATATAGAGGAAATAAGAGAGACTCATGCAATTGAATATTCTAGGAACAAATAAGAGGAACAGAAACTTTATCACATTGTAGTTCATCTTTATTGTTGTCGTCACTTTCCTCCTATTCTTCCCCTTCCTGAAACAGCCCAGACAACCCGCTAGCACGATATTGTCCGTTTTGGCACACAAGGCCTCACAGTTTTGCCTTTGACGATAGGGATGATAACCGAAGCACCCCCACACTCACTCGTCAAAATGCGTCATGCAAGGGAGAGGTATCCACACCCTTATAAGGAATGCTTCATTCCCCTCCCCAACCGATGTGGGACCTTACAATCCACCCCCCTAAGGGAGCCTAGTGCCCTCGCAGGCACATCGATCCGGACTTCGGCTCTGATTCCATCTGTAACAGCCCAGACCACTGGTGCACGAAATTGTGTATGCCAATATTAATGGACTATTTAACACAGCTTCGTACCACTAACCAGCAAGTGCACTGGGTCGTCCAAGTAATACCTTACGTGAGTAAGGGTTGATCCCACGGAGATTATTGGTTTGAAGCAAGCTATGTTTATTTTATTAGTCTTAGTCAGGATATTAATTAAAATTATCAGTTGGAATTATTAGTAAAATAAAAGAGTGTGAAAAAGTTACTTGTTGTGCAGTAATGGAGAATATGTTGGGGTTTTTGGAGATGCTTTGTCTTCTGAATCCCTACAACATAATGCTTACTCACTTTCATAAATGCAAGGCTCCTTCCATGGCAAGCTGTATGTAGGGAATCACCATTGTCAGTGGCTACCTCCCATCCTCTCAGTGAAACGGTCCAGATGCTCTGTCACAGCACGGCTAATCAGCTGTTGGTTCTCGATCATGTTGGAATAGGATCCATTGATCCTTTTGTGTTTGTTATCACGCCCAGCAATCGCGAGTTTGAAGCTCGTCACAGCCATTCAATCCTTGAATCCTACTCGGAATACCACAGATAAGGTTTAGACTTTCCGGATCCTCAAGAGTGGCCGCCATCAGTTCTAGCTTATACCACGAAGATTCTGATTAAGGAAGCTAAGAGATACTCATTCAATCTGATGTAGAACGGAGGTGTTTGTCAGGCACACGTTCATGGATTGAGGAAGGTGATGAGTGTCACGGATCATCACCTTCTCCATAATTAAGCTCAAATGAATATCTTAGATAGGAACACGCATGTTTGAAAGGAAAAACAGAAACAATTGCATTAATTCATCGAGACGCTGCAGAGCTCCTCACCCCCAACAATGGAGTTTAGAGACTCATGCCGTCAAAAAGTATGTAATTCAGATCTGAAAAATGTCATGAGGTGTAAGATAAGTCTCTAAAAGTTGTTTAAATAGTAAACTAGTAACCTAGGTTTATAGAATATGAATAAACTAAGATAATTGGTGCAGAAATCCACTTCTGGGGCCCACTTGGTGTGTGCTGGGGCTGAGACTAAAGCTATCCACGAGCTGAGGCTTTTCTTGGAGTTGAACTCCAAGTTATACCGTGTTTTGGGCGTTCAACTCCGGATCATGACATGTTTCTGGCGTTTAACTCCAGACAGCAGCATGTACTTGGCGTTCAACGCCAAGTTACGTCATCTATCTTCGCGCAAAGTATGGACTATTATATATTGTTGGAAAGCCCTGGATGTCTACTTTTCAACGTCGTTGAGAGCCCGCCAATTGGACTCCTGTAGCTCCAGAAAATCTATTTCGAATGCAAGGAGGTCAGAATCCAACAGCATCATCAGTCCTTTTTCAGCCTAAATCAGATTTTTGCTCAACTCCCTCAATTTCAGCCAGAAATTACCTGAAATCACAGAAAAATCACACAAACTCATAGTAAAGTCCAGAAATATGATTTTTGCTTAAAAACTAATAAAATTCTATTAAAAACTAATTAAAACATACTAAAATCTACATGAAATTACCCCCAAAAAGCGTATAAAATATCCGCTCATCAACCACCCGCTAGCACGATATTGTCCGCTTTGGCACACAAGGCCTCACGGTTTTGCCTTTGACGATAGGGATGATAGCCAAAGCCCCACACACTCACTCGTCAAAATGCATCATGCTAGGGAGAGGTATCCACACCCTTATAAGGCATGCTTCGTTCCCCTCCCCAATCGATGTGGGACGTTACAATCTACCCCCCTAAGGGAGCCCAACGCCCTCGCTGGGACATCGATCCGGGCTCCTGCTCTAATACCATCTATAATAGCCCAAACCACCCGCTAGCACGATATTGTCCGCTTTGGCACACAAGGCCCCACGATTTTACCTTTGACAATAGGAATAATAGCCGAAGCCCCCCACACTCACTCGTCAAAACGTGTCATGTTAGGGAGAGGTATCAACACCCTTATAAGGCATGCTTCATTCCCTTCCCCAACTGTTGTGCGACCTTACAATCCACCCCCTCTAAGGGAGCCCAGCACCCTCGTTGGCACATCGAACCGGGTTCCGGTTCTGATACCATTTGTAACTCATGCAATCATCCTTGATCATCATTGATCATAAATTTTTCCTTGCTCCATTCACAAGTTATCACATCCCCTAGCTTCATTCTTATTGCTAGGCATATCATAATGATTTAATACACATGGGGTGAGATCGGAGGCTGTTGAGGCAAATAATGACCGTCGAGAGTCCTATCGCAGGGAACACAACCAAGAATACGCAACAAAAGGTCAAGAGTTTAAGAGAAGAGGATACCCACAACGTTTTCCCCAAGGACGGAATGACCTTGCGACGAATGAGAATTCCCAAGGAAAAGGTAAGGGAAAACAGATAGTGGCAGCTTTGGATGTTTCGAGCTGTCAGAGATGTGGAGGTAATCACCTAAATAGGCCATGTCGTTATGGTTCGAGTTTGTGTTACAATTGCGGAAAGCCAGGACATTTGGTCAGAGGTTGCCTATACCGGAACAACCGGGGTACTGCCAGGTTCGATTCTCGTACCTGAGGTAATAAGAAAACTGATAACTTAATTCTTTACCACTTTAGACAATGCTGAAGGCTGGTATTCACTCATAATACATGGTCGGATGAAAAATTATGATCTATTCTAGACAACCCTAAATTATCTTAATAGAAGGTTTGGCGAGCATAAATGACTAGCGTAAGCCTCTGGGATGAGTGGTATCATGAAAGATTGTAAGGTATGACATCGGTTGGGGAAGGAAACGAAACATGCCTTATAAGGGTGTGGATAACTCTCCCTAGCATGACGCATTTTGACGAGTGACTGTGGGGAGTTTCAGCTATCATCCCTATCATCAAAGCCAAAATCGTGAGGCCTTGTGTGCCAAAGTGGACAATATCATGCTAGTGGGTGGTCTGGGCTATTACAGATGGTATCAAAGTCGGAGCCCGGATCGATGTGCCAGCGAGGGCGCTGGGCTCCCTTAGGAGGGTGGATTGTAAGGTCCCACATCGGTTGGGGAGGGGAACGAAGCATGCCTTATAAGGGTGTGGATACCATTTCCTAGCATGACGCATTTTGACGAGTGAATGTGGGGAGCTTCTGCTATCATCCCTATCGTCAAAGACAAAACCGTGAGGCCTTGTGTGCCAAAGCAGACAATATCTTGCTAGCGGGTAGTCTGGGCTATTACACCTACATCGGTTGGGGAAGGGAATGAAGCATGCCTTATAAGGGTGTGGATACCTCTCCCTAGCATGACGCATTTTGACGAGTGAGTGTGGGGAGTTTCAGCTATCATCCTTATCATCAAAGGCAAAACCGTGAGGCCTTGTGTGCCAAAATGGATAATATCATGCTAGTGGGTGGTCTGGGCTGTTACAGATGGTATCAGAGCCGTAGCCCAGATCGATGTGCCAGCGAGTGTGCTGGACTCCCTTAAGGGGTGGATTGTAAGGTCCCACATCCGTTGGAGAGGGGAACGAAGCATGCTTTATAAGGGTGTAGATACCTCTCCCTAGCATGACGCATTTTGACGAGTGAGTGTGGGGGGCTTCAGCTATCATCCCTATCGTCAAAGGCAAAACCGTGAGGCCTTGTGTGCCAAAATGGACAATATCATGCTAGCGGGTGGTCTGGGCTGTTATAGATGGTATCAGAGCCGGAGCTCGGATTAACGTGCTACCGAGGGCGTTGGGCTCCCTTATGGGGGTGGATTGTAAGGTCCCACATCGGTTGGGGAGGGGAACGAAGCATGCCTTATAAGGGTGTGGATACCTCTCCCTAGCATGACGCATTTTGACGAGTGAGTGTGGGGGCTTCGGCAATCATCCTATCGTCAACGACAAAACCGTGAGGCCTTGTGTGCCAAAGCAGACAATATTGTGCTAGCGGGTGGTCTGGGCTGTTACAGATTTGTAAGGTCCCATATCAGTTGGGGAGTGGAACGAAGCATGCCTTATAAGGGTGTGGATACCTCTCCCTAGTATGACGCATTTTGACGAGTGAGTGTGGGGGGCTTCAGCTATCATCCCTATCATCAAAGGCAAAACTGTGAGGCCTTATGTGCCAAAGCAGACAATATCGTGCTAGCGGGTGGTCTGAGTTATTACAGATGGTATCAGAGCCGGAGCCCAGATCGATGTGCCAGCGAGGGCGCTGGGCTCCCTTAGGGGGTGGATTGTAAGGTCCCACTTCGGTTGGGGAGGGTAACGAAGCATGTCTTATAAGGGTGTGGATACCTCTCCCTACCATGACGCGTTTTGACGAGTGAGTGTGGGGAGTTTTAGCTATTATCCCTATCGTCAAAAGCAAAATCATGAGGCCTTGTGTGCCAAAGCAAACAATATCATGCTAGCGGGTGGTCTGGGCTGTTACACTTCCCACACCAGACTTAGAATGCTTGCTTATCATCAAGATACAATTAAAACAGTGGTGATGGGGTCTATGATAGATCATGCATGTCTCTATAATGAAGTGTGAGTTTGCATGTGCTTCAGCAAGCAAAATTATGGATACACTAAAGGCATAAGAAAGACAACAGAGGCAATATGATTGCATTAATAAGGTGGTGTGTATGGTACTTTGCATAAAAGATAAGTGGCAACACCAAACTTAGTGTGACACTTTCATTTTAAAATGATGCAAGTACCAGTAAAGATTGAGAATCAATTTGTTGCATGGCAACACCAAACTTAGAATGCAATCATATGCTAAATTATTGAAAGTAAACTAAGCAAGGAAAGAAAAATATTACCTACGGTTGGGTTGCCTCCTAACAAGTGCTCTTTTAATGTCATTAGCTTGACATGTTATTCGCGACTTTCTTCCTATTCTTATAGTTTGTTAAGAGGAATGACTTCAAGGGGAGAGAAGAACAAGTTAGTGTCCCCTGTTTTGTCCTCTTCCCAACAAGCTTTCTTTTGTTCCTGGCTTGAATGAACTTGCTTGTTGGATCAGGAGTTGGATTGCTTATGGTTGACCTTTTCTTCTTCATGGATATGGTCCTTTGTTTCTTGGTCACAATCCTCCTTTTGGTGCTTTTGTTGGTTACCTTCACACCTCTTCATTATCAAGAGCTTCTTGGATTGATGGTTCACTTAAGTCATTCTTCATGCAACTTTTTGCTTCCTAGGAACGAAGATTCCCTTGGTTGTTTTCCTTCCTTTCTTTTGTAGGATTTCGCATTACTTCCTTTGGGAGTGAGTTTGCATGTTGCTTTGTCACCTTAAGTAGCCTCTGTGGATATGGAATCCTAGGCTCATATGCCTCTACCACTTGCTTTTTCATTGGGATTTCACTTGGTACAGGGGCCTCATCATCTTGCTCATCCACTTCCTTCCTTACACCCACAAATTAGTCTTCATCCTCTTTGCTCAGTAATCCTAAGTTTTTCCTTATTTTCTCTAAATTCCCCTCCATCTTTTTGTAGAGGATTTATTGTTCTTTCCAGGATTGCTCTTGTCTTTGACAAAATTGTTTGACTGTTAGCTTAAGAGATGAAGGTTGAGGATGATTTTATGGATATGTATGTGTTGTGGTGAAGTCATTTTGAAGATTATGGAAGAAGTTTTGTGAGTTGTGAAATGAATTTTGTGGTTGGTGAAATGAATTGTATGAATTTTGGAAGGAATTTTGTGTTGAGGCATAGTCAAGTGATGAAGAATTTTCATATGAAAAACTGGGAGGTGAGGTTGGACAATTTTGAATAAATGAATTGAAGGTACGCTCAAGTGATGATGGCTCTTGATAAGTGGAGTATGGACTATTGAATGCTCTTTGATTTTGATCCTCCCACCCACAATTTGAGTAATTGTTGAATCCATCAAAGTATGGATCATTTTGTGGCCATGGGAGGTATCCCATTTCACTTGATTGTTCACACTCCATCATTCCTTGTTGATATTCCCAGCCACCATTAGTATAATGACATGAATCATTTTGTGGTGGTGGGCAATATCCTATGAAATTTTCTTGATCATTTTGTGGCCCTGGAGCATATCCCACTTAGGTTGATTGACATAATCTATCATTTCTTAATGATATTCCCAGTAATCATTTTGTCGTGGTGGGCAATATCCCATATGATATGATTGATCAAAATGTGAAGTAAACTCTATTTGAATATTTCGAAAACACAATCACCAAGAAAGATTGAAATTCCTTATATCACAGATAAGGAGTCCTTAGTGAGGTAATAACACAAACACCTTAGTAGCAACAGAAAATAGAAAATTAAAAGAACTTAAATGACAAAAACAAAAGAAAATAAAAGTGTCTAATCTAGGTAATCAACCACCGGTAGTTTTTAATCACAATTAATCCCCAGTAACGCTGCCAAAAACTTGATACAGAAAAATTATATATCCATATAACTATCAACAAGTGCACCGGGTCGTATCAAGTAATAAAACTCACAAGAGTTAGGTTGATCCCACGAGGATTAAAGGATTAAGCAATCAATATTAAGTTGATTATTCTAGTTAGACAAACATAGTTAGGTGATGAATGAACATGAAAAGTAAATGACATAAAAGTAAAGGAAAGCAATAAAGTTCAAGAAAGTAAGGAGCATAAAAGTAAAGTGTGGGAAAATAAAGTACTGGAAAGTAAAAGAGCGAGAAAAGTAAAATGCTAGAAAGTAAATGATGGAAGGTAAAGGTAGAAAACATAAGGGATTGGAGATGTTGATTCCTCTTGAATCAATGGGTCTCACTCCTTCTCAATCATATGAAGTAAATCTATGACGGATTGTCAATAATTGAGTTCCAATTCCTTGGCAACCCAATTTTTCTTAACATAATCAATTGCCAATTCTTTGATCTAATTGTTCATGAGAAGAGGTCAAGTTCGATTCTCTAATCCATAAGCCACACAAGTTCTCAGGATCACAATTCAAACTAGGAATTTATTGATCAAAAGAGTTGTGAGAGAAAGAGCTTCAAACTGAATTCTATGATCCCTCTTCCAAGGCTCACATAGATATTCAAGTAGATCTAAACTCCCTTCCGGTAGTAAATAGATCTATTAAGCACAGAAGTTTTTCCTTAGCTACAACAAGCAGATTGAGAGAAAAAGGATTTCATTAATTCATTTGAGTTACAACAGAGCTCCTTTCCCAAAATGATGGGGTTAGTTGATCATTGCTATAAGAAATCTCAAAAGAAAATTAACATGCATGAAAGTAAAAATGAAAATTAAACTCTCATAACTAAAATGGAAATTAACGATTCATAAATGAAAATTCAAGATTGACAACTAAACTATTACAAGGTAAGAAAAGAAAGAGAAGAAGAGTGTATGAAGGAAGGGTTCGGAAAACCTTCCCAGAATGGTGTTTCCAGTCCAGCCTCCTCTGAAGTGTGAAACTAATACCTATTTATAAGCTAGAATAAATTCCAAATTGAAATAAAATTGAAAATAAATTACAATCAAATGAAAATTAGCTAATTCTAGATGATTCTTGTGACCTTCATTGGTTGAAAATTGTGGGCTTGCTTGCTTGAAGTTTAAGTGGACTTAGAGTAAAACATTTTATCCAAATTGAGGTTCTGGATTGACTTGGCGTTATTGGGCACCGTTGGTGGTGTTGCCAACGCCTAAGAAAATTGCTTCCAGGTTGACTTGGTCTTAATATCTTTGGGGCTTAAAGATACATATTGTTTGTGCTTCAATTTCGTGCCTACTATATACTATTCAACACCATTGGAAAGCTCTAGATGTCAGATTTCTAATGCAACTAGAAGCATCTTAATTGGACCTTTCTAACTCAAGTTATGCTCCTTTGAATGGGACAAGGTCGCTGGCGTTATAGCTGTTGTTAGTGTGCTAACGCTGCCATTAATGCCAGCGTTAATGGTGTTAACAATGCCAGGTTCTGAAGCCTGAACTTAATGTCCACCCCATACTATTATATATTGTTGGAAAGCCCTAGATGTCTTCTTTCCAATGCTTTTTTAAGCACACCATTTTGAGCTCTACAGCTCGAGTTATACTCCATGGAAGGTGAAGAGGTCAGCTGGCCTTACTACAGGTTGATACTATGTTCATCTTTGCGCTTTCGGGGCAAATTTTCTCCCTCAAATTTATTTTAAACCATGCAGTGCCATATATGTTTGGAAAGCTCTAGATTCTTAATTTCCATTGCCATTGGAATAACCTCATTTAGAGCTTTGTAGTTCAAGTTATTTTTGTTTGAAGAGGACACAATCAGGCTGCCAGGTGCTAGCGTTAGCGCTGCCGTTAGTGGCACTAATGTGGCCACTAACACCACACCTTCCTTGAAGCTATGACATCACTGGCGTTAGTGGGTGGCTAATTCTGCCACTAATGCCACTTTTCCTTGCCTTGCCCACGTTATCACGTTGGTGCTAACGTTAGTGTGCCTAACTTGGCCACTAACGCCACATTGTCCTCTGGTTCTTCTCTTCTCTGCTTCACCTTTTAAGCTCATTTCTTCTTTCATTCTTGCTTTGTGCTTTTTTCTTCTTTTTCCACCATTTTCTACAAAATTGATCAAATCAAATGGATCAAAGCAATATATGACTTAAGCACAAAAATGCTCAATAATTAAGCATTATGAACAAATTTATGATATGAAAAAGCATAGAAAAACACAATATAATGCGTACACATCAGTAGGGTTCTACAAAATACTATTCATCTTCAACTTCATTCAAGCATAACTTGAGCTATAGTGCTCCAATTTGCGTGCCATTTGTAGCTATGCAAAGCTCTCGCCGAGTCCGTCACTTCTAGCTAGGTATTGTGGTAGGCTTCAAACAAATCTCTGTTCAATTTTTTGCCCTTGTAAATTTCGAATTTAAGGTCTTGGTTTTGAAGGAAATATTATGTTTTGGTTGTTTAGGGGCTAACCAATAATGAGGGGTTGTTGGGTTATATTCCAAATTTCAGCAGATAAGGTAAGGTTTCTCAAGAACCCTTGTAAATTGATATATTGGGAGTATTGGGTTTTGATTTTTATGAAATATATGATGTTAGTTGAGCATTGGTGCTTGTTGGAGTTGCTTTGGATATTTTGAAGCATTTGGGTTATGGATGAAAGCTTGTTTGGACTCAAATTTAGGTATTGTGCATATTAGAAATCGGTCAAGGTATGGTTTCGATTTTCTTTATGTAGTATATAATATTTTTGGACACTTAGGCTAGTAGACCATAGCATAGGATTGAAATTGATTGTTGATAATTGTGATGTATGATGATTTTAATGATTGTGATGAGTATGGTGAATGATGATGTTGAATTATGAAGTTGGGTGGAATAATGATGATTGTGTGGAATGATAATGAATTATTATGTGTGTTGATGTTAAGATAGGATAAATAATGCTTATGAGTAGTGAGATTATGTTAAAGTTGGGGATA
The DNA here is from genome assembly GCF_003086295.3 of Arachis hypogaea. NCBI lineage: Eukaryota > Viridiplantae > Streptophyta > Magnoliopsida > Fabales > Fabaceae > Arachis > Arachis hypogaea. The sequence goes on along the minus strand of NC_092044.1, from coordinate 65,972,133 downwards.
TTGGAATATTGATGTACAAATTGTGGAGTTATTGAGTTTATGAAGGAGGAATTGATTGATATAGGTGTTGGGTTAGTTCAATTGTAATGAAAAGGTAAAGTATAGCATTTGGTTGCATTTTATGGTGAAATTGAATAGGCTTGGAATTGGTTTAGTTGTGAATTTGGAAGGTTTGAGAACTTAGTAAATTTTTGGTAAAAACAAGATTTTGACGAACTTTAGCGAATCATATCTTGAGCTATGATTTTTTAAATTTATTAAAATTTTATATCAAATTAAATATAATTCAAAGAGCTTTAAAACGGTATAGATTTTGTGAAAATCAAAATTTTATAGAAAAAGATATGACCATTGAAATTTGGTGTCAAAATTTTGATTTATGTGATGTTGCAGAAATTGTGAGTTTTGGTTTGTGTGCGCACACACACTGTTGTGCGCATGCTCTGAGCAGGGGCTATGTTTTGACTTATGTGTATGCACACCTTTGTGCACATACACACCATGTGAATTTTTGAAAACGTGCGTATGCACATTCTGGTGTGCACGCACACACAGGGAGATGCCTACTCTTGAGAGCATTCGCAGACTCTGGTGCAAACACACACCCTGTGAATTTTGCAAGTTGTGTGTACGCACAACATCATGCGCATGCACACACTGAGAAGTGCCTTTTGTTGAGGTCGTTTGCATGAATCTATGCGTGCACTCAAATGAAAACTTTTACTTTCTGTGCGTACACATACCTCTATGCGTACACACACGTGAAAATCCTTCTGGGAGTGCGTACGCACACCCCTATGCGTCCGCATACCGCCCTATTTTTTTAAGAAAACCTTGTTTTTGACTGTTTTACCTTTCCAGCAAGCTTGGGAACTTTCGTAAAGCTTATCTAGGGTGTCTTAACTTGTTTTTAGGCTCTGAAACATGGAGAATAACATAAGTAGGTTAACTAGACAATTTCCGGTAAAATGTTTAGAAGATGGAGCCTTAGGAATTCAGGAGTACTGAGGGTGGATTAGCTGAGTGAAGTGGTAGAGTACTATAAAGACGATTGATATGATGAAAGTATGGAGTTGTGGGTTCGATGATGCTTGAGATGAGTCTAGGACTCGGAGTGGACTGAGTCCTGAAAATAATTTCTAAAAACCACTGAAATACTATTTTATATCGATATTGTTGTGACGCTATGTGCCTAGCAGGGACGAAAGGTTAATCCCACCTATGGAGGTCGCGGTGGCGGCGTAAGGGCGGTGGTTAGTCCCGCATACATTGAGATGTGAGATATGGGGCAGAGTATCCTGCTCGCATTTCAGAATCACAAGAGTGTGCGCGGGTACTATATCCATGGATCGTGTACTGGGCACGATATCCCTGGGGCTACCCATTTGATTTGTGACCGAAAGACAACATCTCCATTAAGATGTGTCGGGTTAGGAGTTGAACCGACAATGTGATATCACAGCCAATAGGGCAGGCATTCATCATGTGCATCTTCTATATGGTTTCTTGTTGTGTCTACTTGCATATTATGCCTAATTGTATAACATGCCTAATTGCTTCTTGATTTACCTGCTATACTTGATTATTGTTTGTGCTTCACTTGTATGATATACTTGTTATTTCTACTGGGATTGCAGAGGATCGGAAGTAGGTGGCGATGGGATCGCATGGCGGTTAGGCTGGTGAAGGCTGTACAACAATGGTGTATCTGTTAGATTAGAAATCCCTTAAGATAGAATACCTCATTTTATTATGGTTTTAAAGTTATGGTTTTAAATTTAGTTATGCTTTAAGTTGAATCTCATGATGGATATAAAGTTCTAGGATTACCTCTGGTGTCCCGGAGTCTTATATCTTACATTACTGGGGACTGTTACCATACTGAGAATCTCCGGTTCTCATACCATATTTTGTTGTTGTTTTTCATATGCAGGTCGTAACCCACCTCAGTGAGTTACGTGATGGTGACAGAGCGGAGTATCTTTATCCCATTTTGGAGTCTTTTGATTATTTTTCTTAGTACTCTCACTTTTGTATTTTATTTTCCATATAGAGTTACTTTGAGAGAGATATTGTATAAGCTGTTTTAACTTTCAAAACTCTGTATGTCTGTATATAACTAGTCGACCTAAACTCCGCGGGTTGAGGCTAGTATCTTATGACTATTTTAGTATTATATCTATATATGTTCTATTAATCTTGTACCTATACCTTGTACCTTATGCTTTTAGTTTTGTGTGAATGTTTTGTGCTTTTGAAACTCTATCCTTGAGCTTATTTCTTCATCAGGCTCCAAGAATTATTATTTTCTTATATATATATATATAAATATATATATACATATATTCATGTATAAGCCTTAGAATTATCGTGACCTCTGATTAACCTTAGCTTTATGGCATAAGATAAGGTTTAGGGTAATTAGGGTGTTAAATTTAGTAGTATCAGAGCGGTTCATCCTCGTGATCCTAAAGGATGGACCGATTGTGCTTCATTGCATACTCTATGTCTTTTTCTTTCATGCTATTTAGATTATTTGTTTGATATATGCATAGCATGCTTGTTTGTGAGTGCCTTTTTGGGATAATTGAAGCATTAGACTATTGATATTGAGACTGATCACCTTGATATCAATTGTTTGGTGTAGACAGAAACCCTAATGGCTACTCGCGGATGAGGTCGTATGCGTACACAGAGAGAAACTGAGAATGACCGACCGGCCAACAACCATGCCAAGTTCATGGCAGCGATGGCCAACTTGGCTAATACCATGGAGGCAAATGCTACTACGACTTTGCAAGCTGTACAGAGATTGGGTCAACTGGCTAGAAACGGAAATGGAAATGGGGATGGAAATTGAAATGGAGACAAAAATGGTAATGAATTGGGAGGTTCTCCAATGGCTTTGGCCTTGTATCTCAAAGTTCATCCACCAACTTTCAGAGGTTCTACCAACCCTATGATACGTAAAAATTTGTATTTACGTACAACCGGCAAGTATACCGGGTCGTATCAAGTAATAAGACTCACAAAGAGTGAGGTCGATCCCACGAGGATTGGTAGATTAAGCAACTTTAGTTAAATGGCAAGTTTAGTCAAGCGAACATGATTTTTGATTTTATGAGCAATGTGACTTTTGAACATAATGACAGGAATTTAAATGGCAATTAAGAACAAGAATATAGAAATAAAATGGAAGTAAATAACTGAAACTTAAATTGCAAGAAACTTAAATAACATCAAAGATAAATAGCAAGGAACTAAAGGGTGCAGAAATTTAAAGAACATAAGGTAAATGGCAAAAAGTAGATGAACGGAATGTAAATAACAAGAGTAGTAAATAGACAGAATGTAGAAAGGGATTGGGAAATGGGTAATCAAATAACTGGAGCAAGAGAAATGAGAATTAATGATAGAGAGGATCATTAGGGATTAGAGATGTTAGTTTTCATGAATTGATGTTAGTCAAATCCTTCTCAATCATGGGTATAGATCTATGGCAAGTGGGTGATTGAATCCCAATCTCTTGGTGATTCAATCTCTCTCAACGTAACCAACTGCCACTCTCGTGATCTAATTGTTCATGAGAAGAGATGAAGCTCAATTTTAATCCAGCCACACAATTTCCAAAATCTCAACCAAGGAGAGTTACATCTCACATACTAACCAAGGTATATTGATTGAGGAAATCATGAAAGGATGAACTCTAAACTGAATTATGTGGCTCATTCATCAAATTCACCACATAATTCATATAGATTAACCCCTCTCTCGATGGTGGTTGAATCTTTGAAGAACAAGAGTTCCCTCTTTAGATCAACCACTAAAATTGAGAAAGAGAAGATGGGTTCACCAATTCATTCCAACCAACAGAGCTCCTCCCCCTAATGAAAGTGGGGTTTAGTGAGTCATTGCTCCAATTTCAACAACAATTGCCATGAACAAAAGTTAAACTAAATTGCAAAGAAAGATGAAGAAGAATAAGTAAATGCTTGAAGATTAAGAAAATGAAGAAGAGAAGTTCCAAGATGAACCAAAATTAGCTCTCTGGGTCTTCTCTCGGAAGTACCAAAAGAGTTTCCAAATACAAGTGCTAAAAAAAATGACTAAGTGTAAAAAGTAAAGTAAAAGTGTAAAAGTCCAAAAGTCCCCTCAAAGTACAAACTCAATCTCTATTTATACTAGTCCTAAAGATCTTCAAGTGGGTTAGCAAGATGGGCTTCCTCTTTGTTGAATTCTTGGCTCAATTGATGAAGTTTCTGGCCTTTGTGAGGAATAGGGGAAGTAGAGCAATTTGGCACCAATTCTGGCCCATTGAGGGCGTTATTGGCACTAACTCCAGGCCAAATGCACGTTGGCAATGTGCAGGACAATTTCCTGGGTATGAAGTATGAAACTTGGGCGTTGCTAGCCCAAGTTGTTGCCAACAACTTGCTTTTCCTCTTCTTGGCCTTACTTTCATGCTAAATGTAGCCCAGAATTTGAGTGTCAACCTTCAGCTTCAATATGGACTATTATACATCATTGGAAAGCTCTTGATGTCTATTTTCTAATGCCACTGGAATCACCCCAATTGGACTTTCCTAGCTCAAGTTATGGTTCCTCAAAGAAGGTAAGGTCAAGCTGCCAAGTTGTTGCCAAGTTGTTGTGAATAACGCACCCTCAACCCCAAGTTGGCAACGTGCCCGTGCATCACTCTCCCAAGGCAAGGACTTGGGGCTGGCGTTGTTGCAAAACACGCCCCCCTTGTGGCACGTTGGCAACGTGCTCGACCCACACCCCAAGGCCAATCTCTAGCTTTCTTGAATTTCACTTCATGTTCTTGTTTTTAGGGCCTAAAGATGACTCTGGTTTGGCTCCAATCTTGTGCTCCACCATGGACTATTATATATGGTTGGAAAGCTCTGAATGTTAGCTTTCCAACGCAACTGGAAGTACTCAATTTGGATCTCTGTAGCTCAAGATATCTTCCATTGAAG